>NW_005187658.1:360564-367056 GCF_000239375.1 Pundamilia nyererei | reverse complement strand
GATAACAGGCAACCCACCCGCAGTAGATGTGCTCGGTGTGAGGTCTCGCAGCAAGCTATCAAATACGGCGCATTTCTTGGCTTTTAAAAAAACGCTATGCGTCGCCAGGTGTTCATCAGATTCGAGGTGTTGCCTCCTTTGACAGTATCACAGTATCAGCTTAAAGCACTTGTTGCTGCTGAGTTTGCATCTTTTGCTGTGAAGTACAGCCAGACTTTGATCACTTCGCCTTGGACATTTTTAATCTGTAGCTCAAGAGTTTCAGTATTATTATTTTTGCTCTTTTCATTCTTGATATATATATTTTTCTAATACTCTATTTTTAAACATGTTTTTAAACAAGGAAAATGAACTCCACCTTTTTAAATCACTGTCAGAACTATTCCACAGGTTAACTCCTCTAACAGAAACACATCTCTGCTTTATATTTGTCCTTATCTTGGGTTTTTTTTAAAGAAATCTGTTCCCCTTAAGTCATATTGAATCTCTCTGACTTTGAACAGCTTCTGAGTACTGGGGCAAAGCAAGTTATTTTGTGCTTTATACATTATCTGTGCCATTTTATATTCAACTAAATCATAAAATCTCAGGGTATTCAGATTAATAAACAAAATGTTAGTTGGTTCTATATAGTTTGATTGGTTTATAATTCTTATAGCTTTTTTTTGTAACTTGAAAATATGAAGAGTGTTCGTTTTATATGCATTAGCCCATATCTCCAGACAGTAAGTCATATATGGAAGCAACAGAGTACAATAAAGTGTGTATAATGTTTTTTTGTTCAGGAAATGCTTTGTTTTATAGAGAATAGCAATGGTTTTTGACATTTTCGTTTTCACATGGTTTATATGAGACTTCCAGCTCAGCTTATCATCAATTATCACTCCAAGAAATTTATTTTCATTCACTCTCAATTTCAATTCCATTAACCCTGATTTTAGAGACATTTTTCATTTGTCTAGTGCCAAAAATAATCAATTTTGTTTTCTTTATATTTAATGATAACTTATTTACATCAAACCAGTTTTTTTTAATATATTTAACTCCTTTTCCGCTGTAGTCAGAAGCTGTTCTAGGTTTTTACCTGAGCAGTACAGAGTGGTATCATCAGCAAACAATACACATTTTAACAGTTTGGAAACACTACATATACCATTTATATGACACGTGTAACAGGATATTATGGTGGACAGTATGGAACGCTGCACTGAGGCCCAGCAGGACGAGCACAGAGATGAGTCCACTGTCAGAGGGCTGTAAGGAACAACAAACATGTACGTGTGATAAATATGCAAATAACATAAAAACGCAGATACTTTTTCAGAGTTGTACAACACAAATACAAGGAGAATTTCCATGTGTTCAAGAACAGCACAAACAAAGAATGAACTTGTGATATGCTTGATTTTGTTCTTTACAATAATGCAGCTGCATGTGTGGAATCTGAGCGTACCCATGCAGTAGGCACATGTTATCAAGCACCTTGTGTTTAAATTGTGGTTAACGTTTTGGTCGTTTGAAGAAATTAAAGTGGTACTAAAGGACAGACAAGTCTGCAGAAATACAACTCAAGCCGAGACAAATCCATATGTACCTTTGCACATTCATGTGTAAACCTGTGTAAGACACAGATGCTTAACATGGCCTCTGAGCTGCAGATGGTCAGTCAGGTCGTTTTCCCTGTGTTTGCGTTGTCTCAGCATGTCATTAGACATGCAGGAACATCGTACATATGTGTGTGTGTGTGTGTGTGTGAGACTCCTAAGGCTACTGCTGACCAGCTGCTACCAGAAACTATTGTCTCAAACGACCGGACCTCATATGGCTGTGTGTGTTTGAACATGATGAAGACATTTTAAACGTTGTTGTACTCATACTGTACACAAACGTGGCTTCTTCACATGCGTGAGTGGAAGCTAACCAGCACCAGAATCAGTGCACCTCTGTGCACGTCTGTGTGTTTAAAGAGGCAAGTGGGGCGAAGGCTTAAAGGCTGAATGAGTAATCCCTGCCTCTGCTTGGCCCTCCTGGCCCCACCAACCCATTAACTGAGAAAAACAAAACGACTGCACCTCCTGTTGCTGGAGACAAAGACGTTTGGCACTGAAGTGTGTGTGTTTAAGAAGGAGGGGGCAGCCTCTGCTTTTCTTAAGGAGGTGGTGAGGAGCATTGGAGTGTTAACAATAGGGTTGCTGTGTGGCAGCCTTTATTTGACTTGACAATCAGTGAAGACGTGTTTAAGACAAACAGCACTGATGCCATGGCCTGCTGTCACTTTGTCTGGGCTGCTGTGTACGCCCCCTGCCCCCTCACCTTTCCTTTCTCTGGACTATCATGACTTTCTGTTAACTGCCAACACTCATATTTGTCACCTTTTCTGTTTGCTGCTGCTGGGATCTACTGAAAACGCACAAGAATACAAAAAAACTAAACATGTTAAAGCAATGAAAGAGTCGTGTGGCAAGCAGAGAACGGACCCAGATGCAGGACTTGGCACACAGGATGAAATTCCAAACCAAACATTATTACTTGGCTACAGACAAATATAATAAAGCTGTTGTTAATATTGTATGCTAGATGGGTTGTGTGTCATAAATCACTCAGAGCTTAGAACTAGTTTACCTTTAAGTCTGAGGCTCCACAAATGTTGATCAGAAATCAGAATACTTTATTAATGCCGAAGGAAATTAGGGGAACAAAGAGAGGAAGCATTTCTCAGTTACAGTGAACAGATAGAATAAACTGTAGAAAACTAAACAGGAGAAAGAACAATTTAACATAAACCAGTGACTCCAGGGCCTGATCAACCCTGCCAGGGCCTCCTTGGATCAGGGTGTCTAGTGATAATGGCCGAAACACCCGATGAATCCAAGGTCCACTACTGACGATGTGGCCCAAATTTTAATCATTTAGATCAGATCTCTAATCCCCAAACCTAACCAAGAAAAACGGCAGATCAGCCCGGGTAAAAGAACGAAAGTTGAGGCACACAACGATGTGTGCTGCTGGTAACGTTTCTGGGCTTTCCTCATAACAGCCGTCCCTAAAGAGTCTCTCCATTTAAAGCAATGCATTATCAGGGACTGTAACATCTGGTCCTTTTACTGAATCACAGGTAAAGAAAGAAAACATGAACAACATGTAGAAATGCTGCTGCTGTAAGACGGATGCAGAAAGCTGTCCTCTTGTCCGACCACTCAAAATGTTAAATTCTTTCTTGGTGTCCTGTCTCGACTGATAAGAAAGGCCAGGCTCTGTGTAGCCTTGTACACAGACGCTGCTTTCCAGCATCCTGGCATAGAAGGAGAAGGGTGGCGCCTCTGTAGTTGGAGCGCACTGTCACAAACTGCCTCAAAGTAGGTGACCAGAAGGGAGTTCACACAAGAAGTTTACTTAAGTATAAAATGATTTGTATATTTAATTTAAAATAATGTACAAACATTAAATATTTTATATTTAAGTTTGTTTTAATATATAAATTAATTTTCTTGTATATAACATAATATTTTTACATTTAAAATAAACATAGCCGAACCAAGATGTAAAGATCACCAGTAGGCTGATATCAGGCTGATATCAGGTAGAGTGGAAGAGACAGAGCGGTTCACCTGTGCCAGCTTTTATAGCCTGGAGGACACAGCTGACCTGCATCAGCTGCCGATCCTCCCATACCAGCCAAACAGCAGGCCTGCCAGAGCCCCAGACAGCCCAGAGCTTTCAGGAACTCAAACCCCATCCACCCCAGGGGCCCTGCCACCAAGGACTTGGTTAGCTACTTGGTGACCCCCCCCCCGGTAATGCATGAGTCACCCCCCTTGTCCCTAGTTCTCCCTAGACTCTGCTTCCTCTATGGAAGGCGTGTCAGTGACAATAAGGCGGTCATCATGTATTTCCACCACCCGACAGTATCCTCAGTTAGTCAGCAACACTACACCTGCAGTGGACAATGACAGAGCACTCCTCTCCCCTCCTGAGTCACCTGATGGGTTGCCAGACTCACTTTGAGGCAGTCTGAAAGTCTTTTTCCACGGCCTAAATCAACTTCTCCCACATCTCAGAAGTCCCACAGGCTAACCAAGTCTGATAGGACTCACTCATCGGCCTGATGGCTCCCTTCACCTCTGGTGCCCACCAGCTGGTTCAAGCAATACCACAACAGGAACCAACCACCTTGCGGCCATAGCTCAGTGCAGCAGCCTCAGCAATGGAGGCGCTGGTCCATTTGGACTCAATGACCCCAGTCTCCCTTTTGATTTGGGAGACAGACACTATCTCTACTTTCAAGATTAGGCTTAAAACTTTCCTTTTTGCTAAAGCATATAGTTAGGGCTGGACCAGGTGACCCTGAATCCTCCCTTAGTTATGCTGCAATAGACGTAGGCTGCCGGGGATTCCCATGATGCATTGAGTTTTTCCTTTCCAGTCACCTTTCTCACTCACTATGTGTTAACAGACCTCTCTGCATTGAATCATATCTGTTATTAACCTCTGTCTCTCTTCCACAGCATGTCTTTATCCTGTCTTCCTTCTCTCACCCCAACCGGTCGCAGCAGATGGCCCCGCCCCTCCCTGAGCCTGGTTCTGCTGGAGGTTTCTTCCTGTTAAAAGGGAGTTTTTCCTTCCCACTGTCGCCAAAGTGCTTGCTCATAGGGGGTCATATGATTGTTGGGTTTTTCTCTGTATCTATGAAGCGCCTTGAGGCGACTTTTGTTGTGATTTGGCGCTATATAAATAAAATTGAATTGAATTGAATTGAATCCCTTGGAATGCAGTCGAAGCGCTGCCGGAGGTGAGAGCTGAAGCTCTCACGGACCTGGGCCGCGTTCCCAGCACACCCTTACTGTATGTGTAGGTAAGCTGTCTGCTGTTTTCTTTCAGATGAAAATGTCTCTGCGTTGTTTAAGCATTGAAATCATTACTTTGTTTACCATTGTTGTGTTGTTTCCTGACCTCTGTTGCTCATGAGGCTCGTTTGATTGTTGGGGTTTGTCTTTGACTTTTAATATAAAACACCTCGAGGTGACTACTGCTCTGATCAAAATAAAATTGGATTGTATTGATAATTCCTGTGCTGCAATGCTAGAAGAGACACATTAACCATTTCAGTGTAATTCATTTCAGCAGGACACACTTGTATCTGGTTATTATATGAAGAAAAGAGCTCATTGAAGAGGCCTGATGTTACTAAAACAGAATGCAATGACTCTTATCTGTTATTCACAGAACACAGAAAAATAGTAATGTTTAAACTGAGACAAATATTGGGAAGTTGGGACACAGCCATGTTTACCACTGTGTAGACTCCTTTTAACAAAGAAATGTCTGGGAACTGATGGCAGAAGGTGGAGGAATGCTATCTTCACATAGATCCCTCTCAGCAGGGCTGGGTCTTCATTGAAAGACGTGCTGTGGAAGAGATCAAAGCAAAGCGGCACACTGGAGCCACTAATCTCACAGAACCTCCAAAAGTTGATCCTGTTCATCTGGACGTAGTGTTTTGTGGGAGAAAGGTTTCGTCATCATCAGGTGACTTCCTCAGTCTCGGCTGATTGAGACTCCCAGCCCATTGTTCCTTCAGTGGGCTGGTTTCAGTCATTGTGCAAATGTGCTGTTTATAAGATTGAAACCTGCAGTCAGCTGAGACTGAAGAAGTCACCTGATGATGACGAAACGTTTCTCCCACAAAATGCTGCGTCTAGATGAACAGAATCAACTTTTGGAGATTTGCTTACCTGGATGATTGAGATGCACCAAAATCTCAGAGAATGTCTGACTTGCAAAATGTATGAGTTAATATAAGACTGTTCAGTTTTATTCACACGGTGCCAAGTCACAACAACAGTCGCCTAAAGGTGCTTTATATTGTAAGGTCGACTACAATAATACATACAGAGAAAACCCAACAATCACATGACCCCTATGAGCAAGCACCACCCAGCTTCCCATTGGTCGATGACCTGCTCTGCCTCCTGAGTTACCCACCACACAGAGCTCAGGCTCTCTGGCTCCAGAGCTCCACATTCTCCTCACCCATACAGGGTGGCCTGCTGTAACACTTTGTTCTAATGAAATATATGTTTGTGGGATTTTCAAATCATCGGGGCTGGGGTGGACTCCTTTGTGACGTGGTGCGAGCAGAACCACCTGCAGGTCAGCGTGGCAAAGACCAAAGAAGTGATTGTGGACTTTAGGAGGACCAGGAAACCTCCGACTCCTGTTTGAATCCAGGGGCTGTGGAGGACACCTCAGAGCACGCTCAGATGGTAAACTGGACTGGGTACTGAGGCAGCGGAGTCTTTAAACACCTGTCGCACCGTGCTCAGGGCTTTCTACGAGTCTGTTGTACAGTAATGTTGTTGGGAAGCGCATCTGTAACCGGAAGGTCGCCGGTTCGATCCCTGGGCTCTCTGTCCTGGTCGTTGTGTCCTTGGGCAAGACACTTTACCCTACTGCCTACTGGTGTTGGCCAGAGGGGCCGATGGCGCGATATGG
>NW_005187658.1:359357-360453 GCF_000239375.1 Pundamilia nyererei | reverse complement strand
GAGAGTGAATGAATAGTGGCATTGTAAAGCGCTTTGGGTGCCTTGAAAAGCGCTATATAAATCCAATCCATTATTAATGTATTGTATTAATTTACTGTAGTTCAGTCTGTTACTGTCCTCAAGAGTCCAGAGATGAGTCTGATCATATTCTGCTGTCACATCATGCCAGCGTTGTTGAACTGGAGTAGTAAACTATACTGTCAGGCTCTTTTCACCTTTTTATGATAAAGAAATAAAACCTACAACATTTATACAGCGCTTTGTTTAACCAGGACCTTTTTTTTCAAATATCAGTAACAGACATGAAAACTGATGAAGAGTAGCTTTTGTATGCATCATGAAGGAGAGGGATGTTCTTTAATAAAAAAAAATAACCCTGGTACATTTCATTGATAACAGAGACAGGTAGAGATATTCTGTATATTCTGTAACCAGCAGATAATTGCCTTGGCAGGTGCACATTAACCGATACTGTCAGAGACCTCAAAGCTCACAGTGTGAAGTGGACGTGTGCTCTCCCTGACTCACATACAGCTAATAACCTGGTTCCATGTGCTGAGTGTTGGAACTAACTACAAACATATCTCTGCACACCAGTGAGTATCTGTGCAGGAAACATTTCCATGATGAACATTCAGACAGAGACAGGTTATTAGTGAGGGCCAGCAGGCAACTGAGAAGGCTGAGGATGAGGGGGATCCAGTGAAGACAAAAGAGGCAGGATGGAGAGTGGGCAGGCAGCTGAGTAACAGGTTTCCACAAAGACTCACTGTGACTGCAAAACAAAAATCCTGGGTGAGTTCTAACTCGACCATAGTGTAGAACAGGAGAGTTCCCCGAGGAACAACGAGCAAACTTCAGCCAAGTAACTGGGGAGTAGATGTGGAAACAGGATTTCTGAGAAAGAGCAAAAGGTGGGTGAGCCAGTCTACTACCATGGTCGGGCTGCAGGTTCAACAGGCCAATCACAATCAGGAAAAAACAATACAACAGAGTGTGCCCCGAGGGCGTGTGCATGTTCAATTCAATTCAATTTTATATATACAGTGGGGCAAAAAAGTATTTAGTCAGCCACCGATTGTGCAAGTTCCCCCAC
>NW_005187658.1:356014-357027 GCF_000239375.1 Pundamilia nyererei | reverse complement strand
AGGTTAATAACAGATATGATTCAATGCAGAGAGGTCTGTTAATACATAGTGAGTGAGAAAGGTGACTGGAAAGGAAAAACTCAATGCATCATGGCAGTTAATATAGTAGCACAGAGCCACGGCTCAGGGTCTGAATGAGCCTCACAGGCCTGAGTGTGCTTGAAGCTTTTTATGATTCTGAACCACAAACACGCACAAGCAGAAACGTGCTGGACTTTTATTCATATGTTGGACTTTGCTGGGCCCAGCTGGGTCCTGGAGGTGATGACTGCTCTAATACGCTGCTGTGTATTCTGGATTTAGCCTTGGCCACATTACCAGGAGTCCTCCAGTGTCTGTTAGGAGTCCCAGTCCTTGACGGGGAGTGTTGGTTATCAAACATGCTGTTGACTCTCTCTGAGGTACACTTCCTGTTACAGGGGGGTCACAGCCCATTTTATTGATACAGGCTCACATACTGGATCTGCTGACATGCTGAGAGAGTGTGTGTTGATGGGAGCTTCCAGTTTCAGCTTCCCTGGTGTATACAGGGAGAGGACAAGCATAGATGCACAAACATAAGATTCATTTAACAAGTGTTTTTTTTAATTTGCAACCCTCCAACCAGCAGTTTGTAATGAGTCAGAGTGTATGTGTGTGTACTCTCTCTGTGCCCAGGGTGAGGTCTGTCCTGACAGGACACAGTTAGGTGTGTGTGCACTCCCCTCACCGTGGCACAGAGTGACCGGAGTCTGGTTGTGTTCAGCTCCTCAGGCACAATCAGGTCTGGTTTTCTCAGCACAGGAGCTAAAATCTGTGATTGGATGTTTTTGCTAAAAGCATCAGAAACAGCTCGAGGCTGGTTGGCTGCTTAAGAAGCAGCGATGGGGGAAAGGATGCTCCGCTGTTCTCAGGGCATCTGTTTAATGATATGCGAGGGTCATGTCACAGCCAGCAGCCGTTTGGATGGGAGCTCATTGATTTTTCTGGGGGTGTGGCAGCAGACAGGCGAGGGCTGAAAATAGAGGCTGAGG
>NW_005187658.1:344342-346668 GCF_000239375.1 Pundamilia nyererei | reverse complement strand
TATTGCAGTTAATAACACAACAGCTTCTTGCCATTTTTGTGTTTCTTTTTATCGCTGTGTGACTATTTTCAATTGAAAGTACCTCTTGCCACGAGTTCCCAGAATCCTTTGCGGTTTTACCCCTGAATGACGTCACATTTTCAATCTTTATAGGAAAATTCAGATAAGCCTGAACTAACTGAGGGGGCTTCCTCGGCTGTACTACATGCACAGAGAAGTGTGTGTGTGTGCGTGTGTGTGTGAAACTCATTAATAATGTATGAGGTGGGATGGGAATGAGAGGGGGCGGCGACAGATGGGGCATCAGTGTGTAACACAGAGAGAAAGCCTGAGGAACAGTGAGCCTCACACAGAATGAGAGAACGGGACAGAAAGGAGCAAATACATTCATGGGTAGAGTACAGCATCGCCCCCATTTTTTATACTGCCATCTTTTATCTTTGTGGCCTTACTCTGTATTTGCCTGACAGTTGCTTAGTCTTTGTTTTCTCTCTTTTTTCCCTTTGGATGCTAAAGGATTGATGGAGATGGAGAGACAGCGTAGTCACCCAGCACTGCTGTACACCTGGACAAAAGAGCTGCACTGACAGAGGTACTCATGTTGTACTGTTTCTGTGTGTTTGTGTAGTTAGACAGCTTGATCTTTTCACTCAAAGGCCAGAATATCACAGTGATAATAACCACAGCAGCGTGACTCAGAATCTGTCACATCATGTGGATAAATGGCAGATATTTAATCACCAACTTTCCACAAAGACAAGTCTGTACTGCAATACTACTATTTCAAAAGAAACTGTGTGTAAGACACTAGTGGCTGAACTGTTATTCTAATGCTTCAAAGGTTACAATCTTTGTCAATAACTCCATATTTTGGAGTCTCACCTCACATTAATCAGCCTAGTATCAGCCTTAAAACAGAAACCTGTGTGCGATAGGAAGCTTGCACCCTGTGTGAATGAATGTTGTAGTGCAGCCTGTTGTAGGAATTCTTTCTTGTTCCATGGGATGAGGCTCGGGTAAGCCTGGTGCTCAATATCAGTGTGAACGCTGCGTAGCTGCAGACGTGATCATTTCATACAGTTATGTCTGATATTTTTTGTCCACAAAAGTGTTATCTGCCTTTTGCTTTTGTTTTTAAATGCCTTTATATTTGTTGTTTCAATGATGATTCCGACTGCTGACGGTGAAACGAGGAGACAGTTACACACACACACCTTTGTTTTTACTAATTAGTTAGGACATTGACATGATACTGTCCCTAGACCCTTACCCTGAACCTAACATCACCTAACTGTCACACCACGCCTAAAACCACATTTTTATCTGCAAAAGTGACTGTTGGTCCCTACAAGTATAGTAGCATGCAAATTTTTGGTCGTCACACAGACACACACACACACACACACACACACACACACACACACACACACAGCTATATTCTGTGCTGTGTATTACTGAAGTGTCTTTGAGCAAGATACTGAACCACAGATTGGCCCCAGTCCATCCATCAGAGTGAGTGGCAGTGATTGCAGTCAAAACAGAGTAAAGCACTGAATGTGAATGTGTGATTGTGTGTTATAGAGTGCTTTGTGTGCTCAGTAAAGCATCGTTGACCAACAGTAAAGTGAACCATTGTTCTGACTAGGGCTGGGCCATATTATACCGTTCACGGTAATACCGGTATAATGTTAGGCAACGATAGGAAAATGAAATATCGCGATAGAATGGGAGTAAAACGTGCATGCGCAGTGCCTTTGTTTTCATACGCACATGGCCGATTGTTGAGTGAAAGGGATGAACCAGAATTGGTTTGTAAAAATGGTGCAACTTCAGTGATGTGGAACTGGTTTGGTGTTTGTCCGTCAGATACACAACAAAGCACATTTTTTTGCAGAACATGCAAGCGGCCGTTGTTATTGTCATATTTGTCTCTTAAATCTGGGAGTAATCTGGGTCCTAAACTCCGTATGCTTCAGGTCAAATGAACACTGCAGCATCACTGAGAGTTAAAAACTGTCTAAATTCTTTCATCTTTAATAAAACGATCAGCATTGCTGCTTTACCAGGTGTAACTATGAAGTTTAACTTCCAGGCATCCATGAAAACAAAATGTATTACATTTAAGGAGTTAGAAGTTAGCTGGAAGCTAGCAGAAGTTAGCTCGCTAGTTTCGCTAGTTACCTAAACATGATATAGCATGTTCTGACTGAGAGATTTCTGAAAAAAATCAAACGTACATCTCTGCTATCACTTCCAACATAAAT
The DNA here is from genome assembly GCF_000239375.1 of Pundamilia nyererei. Taxonomy (NCBI): domain Eukaryota; kingdom Metazoa; phylum Chordata; class Actinopteri; order Cichliformes; family Cichlidae; genus Pundamilia; species Pundamilia nyererei. Next base: position 344,404 of record NW_005187658.1, on the reverse strand, counting down.
GAAGACAGAAAACTAAACAGCAGTGACGTTTGTAGGGTTACTGAAGTTGGGCTAGCTGGTAT
>NW_005187658.1:339453-342956 GCF_000239375.1 Pundamilia nyererei | reverse complement strand
CAAACTTTCCTTTTTGCTAAAGCATATAGTTAGGGCTGGACCAGGTGACCCTGAATCCTCCCTTAGTTATGCTGCAATAGACGTAGGCTGCCGGGGGATTCCCATGATGCACTGGGTGTTTCTTCTTCACTCACCTTTTTTTTCACTCATTAGGTGTTAATACACACTTCTGCATTCAGTTAATAGTAATTATTAATCTCTGGCTCTCTCCCTTCACACTGACCAGTCGCAGCAGATGGCCCCGCCCCTCCCTTATTCTGGTTGTGCTGGAGGGTTCTTCCTGTTAAAAGGGAGTTTTTCCTTCCCACTGGAGCTTGCTGTGATTGTTGGGGTTTTCTTTTCTTCTTTGTATTATGGTTGAGTCTTGACCTTACAACACAAAGCACTTTGAGGGAATACTTGTAGTGATTTGGTATTGCATAAATAAAAGGGAATTCAGTTGAACTGAAGATTGAATAATAATGTTCTTGCAGTTTACTAAACAGTTGCATGTAATTGCAGCCAAACATTGATACCAAGTAGAAATGATGCTTTAAAAAGTGAAGTTGCACAGTCAACTCCACACTGCTGCAGTCAGCAGTTATTTCCACATGGTCTCTACTCGATCATCTTCCACTAATGTCAGCAGGAACAACTCATCAAGACATTTTGTATAAATAAATCACACGAGAACATTTATATGATGTGGGATGCTAACGTAATACTACTGTGGCACTACAAAAATGTGTCATATAATGATCACGTCAGGAATGGTCTTCAAACCATCAGGTAAGAGTCGGCTAACCAACTGTGTCTGAAAATCACAGTTCTTAATGAACTAAACAGCAGCAGCATTAAAGATACAGGGTAAGGCTAGGGCCATGAGTGTGAGACATCGTCTGCTGTGTTTGTCTTATTACAATCAGGTATTTTGTAATTTCAAGCAAAACAAAGCAGATGTTCATAAAGCAACGTCACACACTTACTGCTGATGAGAGCATCGACCACATTACAGTCTAAAGCAGCCGCCCCCACCCCCGGGCCGCGAGAGTTGAGGCTCGGGTGTGAAATGTATGGTTTTCAGGGGGTTTATCGTTAACTCGGTTTTCCTGGGTCTTTCCCCCTGCGTTATGAATAACGTTCTGTTTTTTTTTCTTTGGTGGCAAAGAAAAACTAAATCATCGCCCCCGACTATACCCAGGTGTGAGCGCCTCGGTGCAGAGAAACAAGCACAGGGCTCTCATCGATTTAGCATTACGGTGAAGTATATATTTTCATGTACTTTATATTTGTTTTGTAGGTGCGTCTTATCTTGAAAGAAATATGTACCCGTTACCATAGCGACCAGAGAGCATTAAGGGGCAGAGAGGAGGACGTTACCGTCAGTGTTGGCGCGTTTCAGGAGCACGCTGCTAATACAGACTCACGGTGAATTCACGTTTACCGTTATAGTTACAAAATACCGCCGCGGTTCTCTCGGTCGTATCATTTTGTTGTTGCATTTGTCCGCCACACCTTAAAGGCCGCTCCGTGACGGTCTGACGTTAAACCGTCCGGGGAGCACAAGAGGCTGCGCACCGCTGGTTTAAAGAGAGCACATCAGACCATAACTGCTGTGAATAAAGCACATCTTAGTAAATATATTTAAGTACAACCCAACAAACACACACATGCTGGGCGATGACTGATGTGCACACAAGACAACAGTCAATATTTTTCTGATCATCTGTGGCAGACAGACTAGTATGTGTGTGTGTGTGCGTGTGTGTTGATGCAGGGGATGGACAGTGTGTGGGCGTGGCAGAAAAGCAAACGCACACACGCAAACTCGGGCGCACACATAAACACATACAGTACTTCCTTTGTTCGGGAGCATTGTTGAAGAAGAGGTTAATGCACCCAGAGAGCAGAAAGGAGAGAAAGTCTAATGGACAATGACGGGCCTTTCACTGCAAATATTTGGTCTCATGCTAACCACCGCCCATCCCCCCTCGCTCTTTCTCCACCCCCTCCTTTCATGGCCAAAGGGACAAGATCAGAACAAATTGTCACTGTGTGATCAGGACTCCAAAGAACAATGCTCAAAGACGTCACATACAAATCGTGCTCTTAACGGGATGCAGAGGAACGTGTGTCTGCTTTCAGTTTACTACTGTAGGTTCTTGTTGTGTGTACATCACAAGTTACAGGCTTCTCAGGGACCCAGAGGGCCTGTGTGACAAACGAAGCTGCCTTTGACCTCGTCCTGTCACAACAGGTAGCTCCACGTGTTTTCATTTGGCAGATTTTACACCACGTGCTCTGATGCACTCCAAAAGTGGATTTGTATCTCCAGCTGAAACCACTCAATTATGGAGCCACATATTTCCTTGTTACCTAATACAACTACAAAGGAGATTACACAAGCTGTGATTATATACAGAGGGCTGTAGTGTGTCTTTACTAATCGTCACTGACAGTATCAGTCAGAGCTGGAACCATATCACCATGTTCATACTCTCTGGCTGTGCTTCTCCGTGCTGCATCAGTTTAGTCCTGGCATACAGCTAAATCTGCTCGTTACCTGTACAGGTGTGTGTAGACAGTGGGGCTGGATGAGTACTCATCAGCAAAATGTGCTTTGAATAAAAAAACCTATATCTGTGTCTTTGTACTGGTGTAGCTGAACGTAATGGTACGAGTCATACACCAGCTTTATGTCTATGAAAAACAACACACGCACAAGGTTTGTCGTTATCAGTAGCATTAGCATTAGCACAGCTAGCTGTTCCTCCACAGTACAGCTGGTATACTCACTCGTTCACTAAAACACTGCGTGCTGTATACTTGCAGTGTATCTGGAAGAGGAGCTGGTGGCTACACACTGCAGCAAGTACTGCACTCATGTTAACACCATGTCAACCCCTCCCTCCAGCTCTAATGGTTCACCCCACTGACAGTGGGTAATCAGGGAATTCCCATCAGGTGAACATCATTAGTCCGTAATCATGTGTGCACTCCATCTGGCCTTCAGGAAGTTGACCTTAAGAAGAGACAGTGGTTAGTGGACTTCAAAATAAAAGCACAACAAAACCAAAACTTCCTATCAGACATTGTGAGTGTGTGCTTCACCTTAGTGAGGAGAAGCTTCACAATGTCCCAGCATTCTGTTAGAGGGTACAGTATATAATGCATTGTATTATATAGTGATCTATGTATTTATCAGATAAAAGATATAAAGTGTTTGGAAATGTGATGAAGTCAGTATCATCCCCCCCTTCATCTATTAGCACTGCAACAACACACAACAACCTGTTTTTGTGGGTCACCTAACAACATGATCACATGAAAGGCACGTCGTGCATCTGCACTCTCCACATCCTGCCCTGCTGTTAGTTAGGACAGGTGATGATGTGCTAGAAAACCTCTTCAGTGAGGGTTTAATGTATGGCCTTATTGTTGTGCCACTATTCTGAGCGCACGTAAAAACATTTGCAGGTGCAAGTGTTGCATTTTGAGGAGAAATTTATTTTGAGCGAAGAAAA
>NW_005187658.1:335970-337555 GCF_000239375.1 Pundamilia nyererei | reverse complement strand
CTCCTCAAAATGCAACACTTGCACCTGCAAACTTTTTTTTTTTTACGTGCGCTCAGAATAGTGGCACAAAAATAACGCCATACTAATGCAGAGGTGACCAGGGGGGCCTGGGGCTGCACCAATAGCATTAACTCATTTCTGCTCAGTATTTTCTGTTTCTACATTGCTACTGGTAAGAGTAGATGTCATACTTAGACAATGAAAAGATAAAGGAAGTATAGTAAAATCATTATTTAATCAGCAGAAATCATTCTGAACCAAATCTGCATGTTTTTGCCAAAAACGTAGAACTCCTATGTTGCTCGTAGTTTAATTACGTGCATCTGCATCAGTCTTTGGTTTAGCGTGAGCTGGCATCTATCAGAGCTAGCTAACTGTTCGCTTGCACACAAATCTAACCTTGCAAATAAAAACCAGGAAGCCTAATAAGGGGAGTTTATCAGAGAGTGTTTGGAGGCTGAAATGTGACAAACTGCTTGATATATACTTGCACATATTTGCATATATACTTGAATGCAGAAAACTACTAGAAAACAGGTCAGGCATAGCAAAGGGGTAGGTTGTGATGCAGCAGCTGGGGCAGTGCCCCAGGGCCCAGACGGCACAAGCCCAAACTGACCCTGCCTCCACATTAATCAGCATGCTTACATATTCAGTGCATTAGGTTCAAGTTGCTAACCTTATTCATGCAGTACACATTTTCTTTAACTATTGAGTAAGACAAAGATGTGATGGGTGAGTCATTTGGATTTCTGTAATGAAATATAATTACCACTTATGTGTTGAAAATATGCAGTCCCAGTGTAGTGTGGTTGTGATATATGTACATGGCTGATGCTGTGTGAGGACCTGTGGCTTCCTCTGTATGTCGCAGGCTTATAGACTTTAGTGAGGCTGACTCAGTGCTGGGCTTGTAGCTTCATAGATGCTTCACAGAACGATGCTATTGGTATTACTGATTACTTTTATATCGTGTTATTTTGAGTGTATGTGTGCTTTGTCTGCAGCTCCAACAGCCCCACAGTATTTTATAATCACATACATACATGTGGGCACATCTTACTAACTCACCATAGTCACCACAGTGCCAGAGGAAGACTGGCTGTTAGAGGCCAGCTCACACACACATTTAACCCCATTTTGCTGGAGGAAAAAAACACAAATGGAGGGAGGGGGACCTGCGGAAATTAAATTTGGTAATGGTGTAATTATGCCAGACAAATGACAACTGTGTGCATGTCCATGTGTCTGTGTGAGGCTGCAGAGCAGATCAGACGTAGCAGAATGGCTTTATTAGCCACAGTGACCTCAAGGCAGATGGGGCCATGCTGGCAAATTAGGCCTGGTGGACATGTTCACAGAGCAGCACACACACCGCTCTGCTTTTACTCTGACCTTCAGATACTGGCTTTTTTACTGCTTCTCTTTATTTGTTATTGTCTAGTTTTATCTCACTGAATGCTCTAACACATGCAATCACCACACACAGTGTTGGGAAGGTTACTTTTAAAATGTATTCCACTACATGTTTATGTTATGCTAACATAGCTGTGTCGCTAGCGATCACGTAGCACATCATTATATA
>NW_005187658.1:331021-333385 GCF_000239375.1 Pundamilia nyererei | reverse complement strand
CACCCCCCCACACACACACACACAAATAACAGCACACACATCTCCAGCTTCACACTCCTGCAGGGGCTGATTTTCCTGTTCAGCTCCTCCTCATCGTCATCCCTTCTTACCCTCATCACCCCACCACTCTCATCCTTTGTTCCTATTCCCTACCTCCTTCATTCCTCTTTCCTCTGGGACTGTTGCTAAGGAGCCCTGGTGACCAGACAGCTTTCTCATTGGACAAAAACAAGAGAGAAAAAAAGGAGGTTCAAAAGGCAGATGAGAGGGGGAAAGGGGGTAGTGTTTTCTTTGTATAGGTGGTGTGTGTGTGTGAGTGCAAAGTGAGATCCAGATGTGGTAATGAGGTGACAAACTGACCTGCTGCAATGCTTCATGGAGACGTGGAGGAAAAGATAGAACACATGGATTAATGGATCGAGGGAACAATGATAGGGAACAATAGGAGAAGGATGGGGATGACTGTAAGAGTCAGAAAGATGCACAGAGATCGTCTACAGAACAAGAGTACGACAAAGGAAGATAGAGGTGGAGTTAACTGACAACACGATGGGGATGGTGATTGTTGATGTGGAGTGATATAAGAGTGAGACAGAGAGCACACTTTCATTTCTTCTGGCACAAAGAAACATTATGTCTGGACACACACAGATGTTTCTGTGGCTGCATGTGTGAAGCACTGTCGACGGCTCATTTCCTGTTCTTAAAATAGGACACAAACCTCGTGCTTTAAAGGAGTGCATCTGTGTCTCACAGACACTTGTTCAAAGCGTCTGTGGTATGTAGACCCGTGTGTCAGGCAGGCGCAGCACGAGCCCCATGTTTAAAGCACTAAGCCTGTTTGTCGCTAAGCTGAAAAGACTAGCTGAAGATAATTTCTTACATGTAGATCCTATGAAGAGGTTCTTATGGTCTACATATAATAAATGAAGTACTGTGGAGAACTGGGCATTGCATGGGTGTACTGTAGAACAAAGCACCAGTGAGGAAGTCTCATTCCCATAATAGGAAGCTTTACTGGAACCAGCTACATGTGACTGCTTTGTTGCATGAAGGATTTTATGGTTTCAAATAAAAGTAATCACAAATAAGTTATTGTGTCTGCCCCTTCATGTCTGCAGCGTACAAACACATATCTGAGCAGTGGATGGTCATCAACGGCTGCTGGTTCGTCTGTGGTGTCGTTTAAGGACTTGCTCTCAAACAGCTGTTTTCACCCCCAGGTTTATATTACAGATATATGTTATACAAATAATTAAAACCGACCAAAGTGACTTTAGTGTGACGTGGCTGTCAGCTGCAGGGCTGCAGTGTTTCACATGGAGCTGAATGATGAGTAAAGTATTGTAGAAGCATGTTAAACAAAGAAGGTGTCGCTGCAGACGGCTCCAACATTCACACAGAGGTAGACTGGGTTTATCCCAGTCGTCCCATTGATGGCTCGATAGGCTCCAAATGCACAAGGAAACAGTGGATTTGGGCTGCATGCAGTGCCTGATTCACCCTGGGGCACCGTTGGAGGCTTGAGGGTCTGTCCACATGTTAGCGTCCTCAGGCAACACACTGAACCTCAGCCTGCGATGTAGCTCCCTGTTCCACGTCTCAGTTTACTTCAATACAAAGTAATGAAACCATTTATTATTAATGCAGTCAGAATATTCATCATAACACACACATCAGTGGGCTGGTTCAGCTATCTCACTAATAAAAGGTTAAAGGCTAAACTATAAAAGCAAACCAACTTCTGCTGATGTGAAATAAAAATCAGCTAAGAGATGACAAGGAGACCAAAGTTCAGGAGCAGAAACTGTTGTTTAAACCTTTGAGAAATGGAGTGAGGTGGTTCTAAAAGCAGAAAAGAAGTGGAAGTGTCCTCTGAGCCTCCTCAGGATGGTCTCGCGCTCACCTGGCATGTTACAGCATTTCCAGGACACACGTGTTGTTTCTGCATCGCTTCTTTGCTTTCTCACACCATATCTTCTTTGTCTGTTGTTGCTTTTCACGGGTCCCGTCTCTGTCTCTAACACCCCCACCCTCACTGTCTGCCTCCATCATATCTGTGGGTGTGATCGTTGACCGGGCTCCGTCTGCCTCTTTTATTTCCTGGTCTTGCAGTGTACGAGCCAGCTTAGGCTTATAGTTTGGGGAGAGGTTGACACCATGGCTTCTTGCTGGTTGTTCGGCTTATCTCAGTCTTGTGTGTTTTTCTAACACATTGTACTGTTGATAAGGGCAGCCTGTCAGCATCAGGAGAAATCTATACAGGGAGTGCAGAATTGTTAGGCAAGTTGTATTTTTGAGGAATAATTTTATTATTGAACAACAACCATGTTCTCAATGAACCCAAAAAACTCATTAATATCA
>NW_005187658.1:325370-329340 GCF_000239375.1 Pundamilia nyererei | reverse complement strand
GAAGAACAAACCCTGAGTAGAAGCTCACATCAAGACAACAGCTCCTCAGTTCACAGTAGCATCGCTCTGCTAACATGCTAGCAGCACATTTAAGTTACTCACCCCCTCCCTCCTGGCTCACAGCTTCTTCTTCTTCTTCTTGGTTGGCAACCAACGTTAAGGTCCATTACCGCCCCCTGGCTCACAGCTCAGTGGACATTTAGATGAGAAAATATATATTTAACACATTTAAGGAAAATACTAATAAAATAAAAATAAAAATAAATAAAATAAATGTTCCCTTTAGAAATTATTTTTTTGCTCTATAAAACTAGTTGTTTTTCTTTTTCAATCACTCATCTTAGCAGTAGGATTTACATGAAAAGAGAAACAAATTAAGTTTGAGTAAAAATGTATATTTTTTGCACTCTTTGGGCAACTGACTCTGTGACTCATATGACTTAAACACGATTCACTTCGGTGAGTGACTCATTCAAACTCGATTCAGTAAAAAGAATCGAATTTACCATCATTAATTTGTCCCCTTGTGACACCTCACACAGGCTGACTGTGAACATTGTTTAGTCCAAAGCTGTCTTTAAAAAAGTGGAAAATCAGTAACAGATAAATGTAAAATCCCATCACAGGGATGTGAGGTGTTTTTAGCTCAGGAGGTACAGCGGGCTATCTGCTAAGGTTGGTGGTTCAACCACTGGCTGCTCTAGATATCCTTGGGCATGACACTAAGCTCTCCAATGCATGAGTGTGTGTGTGCCTAAGAAAGCACTTTAAAAAAGTGCTTGTGTGAATGATGCAGCTGTGTAAATGCGCTCAGGTCGAGCAGACACGTGCTACAGAAGAACCTGTCCAGTTTCCTTTGAGGGTCCATCTCACACAAAGAGGTGGAGCTAGCTGCTGTGGCGACCCCTTCACAATAAAAATCAAAAATTATTACTCCAACACTTGAGTGGCAGTGGTGCTTGGTCTGAGCACAGAGGACTGACTGCACCTTCAAACCGAGAAAAGGGGGTACACATGTAACCTTTACTTGCCTGGCACATATATGTATCCTAATGCTGGTCGACATGGTTCACATGGTAACTAGACTCTATTTGAATAAAAACTTCCAGTGTCTTTCTGTGCAGCACAATCACAGCCACACTGATTATCATTATTATGTTAATGCTGATGTTCTGATCCCGACTGCCCGCTGGTATGGCGCTGTCATTAAACATAGCACTGCTGCTGGTGTCTCCTTACACCGTTAAAAGGGTCCGTGGCGTGACAGATTACACCCCCTGTGTTAACATGTTATTGGCTGGGAGTGAGGATGCACTGACCCCATGTGACCTGGCCTATATTCAGTCTAGTTTTATTTACATCACCGATCATGCAGGTGCTTTATAGTCCGAGGTAACACATGAGTGAAAAAGTCAGAGCCAGCATCTGTTTGAGGGGAACGAGACAGAACAAAAGGCCCTTCTCTACATAAACTGGTCTCATCACATAATAATGACATCACAGCAGCAGCACTGCTGTTAAAGACACAGCTGATGCTGGTACAGCTCTCTGCACCTGCCTTATTCATGTGTTTGTGTGCATGTGTGCACACACTACTCAGTCTATCACTGCTGGTCCCTCATACACAGTCTAGCACTCGCAGCACTGCTCTAAAAAGGTGTGTGTTTCTGTTGTGTGTCTGCACATGTTTCCTCCCTCCCCCACCGTGCTGTTTACCCCGTGACCTCTGAACTCTATACCCTCCCCGTCCAGTGATGTCATTATATGACAATGACATCATTTCTAATCTACAACCAGTTGCAGCCTGTAGGCCCTCAGCTGAGAACGGAGACATGCTGGGCTCATGGTTTGTGCAGTAACATGCAGAGTAGCATGAATGAGTTCAGACGATGATTTCAGCCTTTTATTGATTATTCTTCCCTGAGAAGAATTTAACCTCTGCGCTGCGTCACCAGCTTTCCCCGCAGTCTGATGTTTGTGTTGTTTCCTAACTGCTACTGAAAACCAATGAACAGATTTCATAACCTCCCCAAAAACCATAAATAATAATTGAACCAAGTCCAGAAATGGCACAGCTTTGTCTCCTGGATTATTTTATACTGTCTCACTCTCCCCACACTTCTGCTGAGTAACCCGTCATCTTTGTGTCAGTGTGATGATTTACAAATAGGTCCTGAAGGCGAGCGAGTGTCCATCAGTTCATGCACTGGAGCTGAAGCACATTTGCAGCAGTGCACCAGCAAGTCTACCTCTGAATGGCCAGAGAAACCAACATGGAGGTTTTCGAGTGACCTAGATCTCCTCAGTAGACTGACATGCTTTGGCATGACTTTAAACAGGCTGTTCATGCTTAAACACTCTTCAGTGCGGCCGAATTAAAACAATTCTCTAAAGACGAGCGAGCCAAACCTGCTCATGAGAGAGGCTCATTGCCCGTTAATGGGCAAAATGCTTCATTCAAATTGTTGTGTCAGGACTTCAGCACAGAGCAGAGTGGTGTATTCATCATCTCAGAGCAGACTTTGCTACTCCACCTTTTCTGAAAGGTGAGGTCAGTAAGAGTGGATGTCAGCAGTATGGACGGTGTAAGCTTCATTCATCAGACCTCCTGATTGGCAGACGCCCTGCACTACCTCTTGAGCTGCCCACAGAACTGTAAACAGTCTCGACGGGACTTTTCATATTGTGATAGTGAGTGAAAACATAATTTGTCCTTCCACATTAGACTCAGCTGTGACTCTACATTAACAGATACACAAGAAGGATCATCGCGTTCAAAGGCTGTTTTATTAGAAGCTGGTAAAGAACGTTTCACGTCTTACAGTTTGAAGTGTGCTGAACAAAGCTGTGTCTGCAGAGCCCGCCATGCTCAGTGAACACAACCTGCAGGAAGGTGCAGGAAACGAGGACGCAGTCTGGACGGGGTGTCGAGGGTGAACGTGTGGTTGCCAGGGGATACGTGTGTATCTGGATGTCACGCTCAGTGGGAGCTGTGGGTTGGAAAATGACCTAGTTTTAACCGGAAACACGGAAACAAAGAGGAGTGGGAGAGGGGAGAAGGCAGAGTGGAGCTGCAGCTGGAAGACCAGCAAATTCACTGGTTTGATTTCCGACAAACACAAAAAGCACAACAGCAGCACTGCAGAGGGGCTACAGTCACGACAGCTGTAGCTTTGTGTGTGTGCGTGCATACTCCTGTATGTTGAGTTTGTAGCAACAGTGTGTAAAATGCTGAACTGTGAACCCCACGCTGCTTGTTGTTGAGCTGTTGTGTTGCATGAAAACAGATTTAAATGAGAGACAGGAGGGCTGAACACACCCACAGTGTCCACAGTGAACCAGGGACAGCTTCACAGGGAAGCTGGCTGCTGCTGATGGCTGGCTAATCGATCTGATTGGAGTATAAAATGTGATTAAACAGCAAATAGCACTGTTCTCGGTTCTCAGGATGTTTCAAGCTTAATGATGAATTGTCTAATCGTAAGGTGTGCAGAACATCCATCTCCTCGACTCCACCTAGGACAATAACATGAGGTCTGTTACTCTTTGTAGCAGACTTGGCCTTGCTGCTGGCTAATCTTTAGGTAATGTTGCTGTTGAATAAAAAGATGAGAACGTGTACGTCAGAACTCTGAGACACCTGGCCCTTTGTTCTTAGCTCACGTTCCTCCCCACACATTAAATATGTGGCGTCCTGTAGTTGTGGGGATATGATACACCTGCAGCCTGTGTTGGATCAACTCTTTGCTCACCTGTTGATGTTTCAGTCTGCCCTGCATCATAATGTACAAACCATCCCAGCTCACATGAAGCTAAGAAGCTGATCTTACTATCGGAAATATTGGTGACATATTAAATGGCAATTTTCACTTTATTACAGGCAATCGTAAGTTTGCCCATTCCTCTGCCCCACAGCTCACATATGTACATGCTCAGCTTACAAAGCCTGCTCTGGAGCCTTTGCTGCTTC
>NW_005187658.1:317676-323399 GCF_000239375.1 Pundamilia nyererei | reverse complement strand
GACCGCTACACTCGCCGTCTCTCTCTGTGGACCTAGACCGCTACACTCGCCGTCTCTCTCTGTGGAGGCAGGCACATGAAGGTGCAGGCAAACATGACTGGAGAAAGTGACTATGAACATGTCCAATACCGAATATTGCAGACTAGAATCATGACGTGCAGCTAGAAATAATAGGGTGCATGAACAGACGACGCGACACTGACACGAAGACACACTGGGCTACAATACACAGAGGAAGTCATCAAGTCATCAAGGAATTAGAGACAGAAGGGGAACACAGCTAGAAACACTGACATATGACAGGAACATGAACCTTCAGAGTAAAACAGGGAACAAGACAGCACTAAACAAAGACGCAGACACGACACAGAGACAGACTAGACACTGAACTAAACCTGCAATAAACATGAGAACACCAAACCTACGAACTAATCCCTGAACAAGAAGAACTGAAACAAAGAGTCATAATCATCAGCATCATAATAAGGAAAGAATCCAAAATGCAAAAACACACCAAAACATAGCGACTCAAAATACTGGGTCAAGCTGAGCCAGAACCGCGGCAGCATAAATAACAATGATTCTTTTCGTAGTGTGGTCTGTGAGTGCATGTGTGAAACACAGAAGTGTAAACTCAGCTTACCACAGAGTCCACCAGTCAGACCATGTGTAACAGTGTGTGTTGTTGTGTACTGTACATGTTTCATACAAAGAGACAAAGAAAGAAGGAAAAGAAGATGCTGGAGTCCCAAAGGCAGCACCTGGTGCACAGATGAGCTCTCCGAAAGCACAAACACACACACAAAGTCCTCAGGCATACAACAGTGTGTGAGTGTGCACACGCTGTTAGGGTAGGTACAATATCTGACCGGCTGAATAAATCCTTTTCCCTCCCCAACAACTGTGTCTCTATTTGGGGAAAATCCACAGAAACATGAGTGGGTTTGTGTACTGGGAGCTTCAACCTGACCCAGTGTGCAGGCTTCTCCATGCTTCTGCATTAGCTGAACAGAAGAGGGAAAGCTGTGTGGAAACTGATAAACTATACAAAGTGCATTAATCTGTGTTCTCTCTGCTTCTCACCAGGCCTGCAAAGTGCTTCTCACACAGTGAGTGGACGAGGAAGCTGTCCACATACGTGAACGTGAGTCACTGATTGTCTCTTTCTTACTGGTACTCACTGGTGGACCACAGGAGTCCCAGTGTGACAGGTTAGTCTTGATGCATGACAGAGGTTACTGTAGCTGCATTCATGTAAAATTCCAAATGTCGCTCTTTGGCGTATAACTTAGAGCTTAGATAACTGAGCGCTGTACACAGCAGAGTGATCTGGGACAGAATGAAGAGCAGCAGTGAAAGGAAGATGACAGGTAGCCGTGTCATGACAGCACGTTACAATGAGCTGCTGGTGGCAGAGCTGAAGATAAACACAAATAAATAAACACAAGTAAACAGAGCATTTAAATACACTTTTACACTACAGTCTCATGTAACAGGCAAAGTTTAGTTACAGGTCTCCAAAAGTTGGTTCTGTTCATCTGGACGTAGCGTTTTGTGGGAGAAACGTTTCGTCACTCATCCAGGTGACTTGCTGGTCATGAGAATTTGCATAATTACGATTAATTAAGGAACTGACCTCCCAGCCCATCGTTCCTTCAGTGGGCTGGTTTCAGTCATTATGCAAATGTGCTGTTTATAAGATTGAAACCTGCAGTCAGCTGAGACTGAAGACGTCACCTGATGATGACGAAACGTTTGTCCCACAAAACGCCTCGTCCAGATGAACAGAATCAGCTTTTGGAGATTTACTTACCTGGATGATTGAAAATTCATCAAGGCGTTTAGTTACAGGTCTTTCAAGAACGTTAGTCTTTGTTTTTAAACGTACAGATCGTACAAGTCCATTTTTGTCACGAATGGTTTCCAGAACTCTCCTAAGTGGCCAGGAACCACGTGGTGCAGAGGAATCCATTATAATGACTATATCTCCAGGTTTTAGACTCTTCTTCTTTTGGTTCCATTTTTGTCTCTCCTGTAACCAAGGCGACTATTCACGTAGCCATCGTTTCCAAAGATCTGAGATGTACCGAGCCTGTTTCCATCTTCTCTTCAGATACATATCCTGAGGGTCAAATCAGGAGGATGTGATTTGGTGTAAGTGGCTCTGGGGCTTTTGGATCATCAGAAAGCTTTGTGATGGGTCTGTCATTTAAAATTGCTTCAGTTTCACACTGAACTGTATTTAATCCATCGCCGTCCAACTGTTGTTGCTGAAGAACGGATCTCAGAATCTTTCTGACCATGCGGATTATCCATTCCCAAATTCCACCATGTTGTGATGCTCCAGGCGGATTAAAACTCCAAACAGCTTCAATTTGGGTATGTTTCAGCGATTTAAGAGCCTCTCTTAACTCTGTCTGCTCCAACAAAATTGGTTCCATTGTCCGATTGAATGCGAGCGACTTGACCTCTCCAACTCACAAAATGGCGCAAAGCATTATGCAGGCATCTGTGCTTGGAGAGCTAGCCACTTCCAAGTGCACCGCTCAGCTGGCTAAACAGGTGAAAATGACTCCATAACGTTTAGCTGTACCTCGTCCTCTTTTCACTTCACCGACGTTGGTGAATGGTGGGTTATCTGGCGAAATTCTTTCCTTGGGTAAATCTGCCATCTTTTGCTCCAAGGCTTTTCCATGATATTTTCTGCAAAAATTACATTCTGCGATAACCTTCCTTACAGCTGAGTTGGCCTTTGTGATCCAGTATTTTCTCCTTAGTGTGGATAAGGTGTGGTTACGACCGCTATGACCAAGCTGTTGATGAATGTGCTTTAGGATGAGACTTGCTACATGTTGATCCTTTGCAAGAACAAAGGGATGCTTCATTTCTTCTGGTAAGGAGCCCTTTGTCAGTCGTCCCCCAACTCTTAAGAGGCCTTCATCATCAAGATAAGGGTCTAATCTATAAATTGAGCTGTGCCTGCTCACAGAACCTTTCCCACTTGACAACGTAGCAATCTCCTCTCCAAATCTTTGTTGCTGGCAAAATCTGATAACGGCAAGCGCCGCTTCCAGAAGATCCTTTGAGGATAGACCATACAGTTGCGTTTTCTTTACTTTCTCCTTTGTAGTACCTCTACAAATTAGATTATTTGAGTTAGGTTGCGGTCTTCTTTTCTTATCTCTCATTGAAGGAAGGATTGCCTTCAGTCTAAGGAACCAAGCAACAGCAACCTTGAGCCTTCTCCAGTCTGAGAAGTACACCATCAATTGACATGTAGCATCAAGCAAGTCTTTTACTTGAGTAACATTCACTGTGGCCTCACCTTTGACTTCAGGGTCCTCTGGTTCTAAGGAGCATTCATTAGACTGGTCGGCCAATCACTTTCTGGCTACTGCAGAAAGCTTGGTCCTTCGATCCAGCGGCTGCTATGTGCAATGTTCCCAGCCTTCAGCCCTCTTGTAGCATCATCTGCTGGATTTTCCTTTGAGCTTACATATCCCCATTGTGATCGTTTAGTCGCAATGAATAAGACTGTTTGCCACAAAGGTAAGTAAACGTTTATCCTCATTCATTATGTATTTGAGTACAGATGTACTATCTGTCCAAAATACGGATTGCTTGAGTTTCATTCTCAACTGAGTCCTTAACATGAGATCCACTCGGACGGCAACTACAGCAGCTGTTAGTTCCAGATGTGGAATAGTGACAGGTTTTAGAGGTGTAACCCTTGCCTTGCCCATCAAGAATGCTACATGGATGGATTTCCTACTGTCTTGCATGCGCAGATATCCAGATTCACCGGCATCTGAAAAATGGTGTAGCTGTGCATGTGTGAGAGGTCCGAACTCTCTTGGTTGTATACACCTTTTAACCTTGAAATAAGAAAGCATTTGCAAATCACTGAGCCAACTTTTCCACTTTTGCAACATGTTTTGGGGTATTGGTTCATCCCATCCCAGTTTCCTTTTGCAAAGCTCCTGCTGCATTCTTTTGGCAGGCAGCAGGACTGGAGCAAGAAATCCCAATGGATCGTAAATAGAGCCTGATGTTGACAACATTCCACATCTAGTACAAGATTTTTGAGGAACACGGTAAATGGACTGATTCTAATACAGCGCTATTCTCCTCTCGGAGTACTCATAGCGCTCTATACAACATGCCACATTCACCCATTCATACAAGCACTTCTAAACACAAGTGCAAACTAATCTGCATTCACACACATTCATACTCCAATGAACGCATCAGAGGGCAACTTGGGGTTAATATCTTGTCCAAGGATATTTGACATGCAGACTGGGGAAGCCAAGGATTGAACCACCAACCTTCCAATCAGTAGCTGATCTGCTCTACCACCTGAGCCACAGTTATCCCCAAACATCCATTTTATTGTTGAATTTATCAGTTTCCACACACACTGCACGCCCAGAGCTCTTTCTACAGGAAGTTTGTCTCTATCAAGATTTAATTATTTTCTTTGCAACAGCGTGCAATTGTTACTGACCCACTTGGTCAGTGTAAATCCTCCCCTTTGACAAAGTGCTGAAAGATCTTTGACCAAATCAACAGCATCTGAGGTGGAGGCCCCGTTCTTCAAACAGTCGTCCACATAGAAGTTCTCTTTTACTGCTTCACATACCTTGTCTAGGAATTCAGTTTGATTGTCCTCAGCTGTTTTTCTCAAAGCGAAACTGGCACAGCTCGGGGAAGATACTGCACCGAACAGATGAACGCGAAACTCAGTTATGTCCTTTATTGTCTTTATGTCACCCATAAATGTGACTGGATCCTGTCGAAATCTAAGCAAAACCCCATCAATGAGCTTGTGAGAGCTGCTTGTTTAATGATGTCCCCTGGAATGATGCCCCACAGTCAAATACAATTCTTTTACATCCTTCCTGGGACGATGAGAAATGTACCACTTGTTTCCATTTTTGTAAGCCGTTTGCTCTGCATATCCGTTACTTATCATCTCGTCCATGAAGCTTTTATATCATTTATGCAACTGTTCATTGTTGAGAAGTTTTTGTTTTAGACTTTGCAATCTTTGTTTCACTATGAAGAAATTGTTTGGCATCTTTATGTTATCCTTTTTAAAAGGTAACTTCAGTCAGTAGTGTCCATTTTCCATTGTTGCAGATTCTTCCATGATCTTCATGAACTCTCTTGACAAACCCTTTTCCTCTATAACCTTTTCATTAAAATCATATTTTAAAGTGATAAATCGAAAGCTCCTGGTACCAACAGTCTTGCATACAGTGTTTAGTGTGTTAAATGCTAAATGCTGTTTATCACATATAAGACCTGCAAACCACAGTGCTTTAACGATTCCTCTACAATATTAAGACAAGAGGAATAATTCGCCAGTCCAATGATCTTAAATCCAAAACAACCCTTAAAGCACAAAATAAAGTTGGTAATAAGATAATGTTCAGATGATCCTTTTCCTCATTATTATGTCTGAACACTTTTCTAAACTCCTCCACATTCTGTTTTGTGAACCAACACCTGTGATAAGACTGAGCCCAGCGCTCATGCTTGGGTTTGTTTCTGGGCTGCACTCTCTAGGGACGCACACAGGGACGCACACAGGGGCGCACACAGGGACGCACACAGGGACGCACACAGGGACGCACACAGGGACTCAGCTGTGAATGTAGGCCAGGCCAACAAACAGCTCTGCATGCCAGAATGGGTCTATGCAGCTACACACTCAGCCC
>NW_005187658.1:301016-316095 GCF_000239375.1 Pundamilia nyererei | reverse complement strand
TCAATCTTTATTTAGAAAGCACATTGAAATGTGCCCCTGGTACACTGCGCAGAAGAACTGCCACACACACACACACACACACACGCACACGCACACACACGCACGCATGCACACACACGCACACAGACACACACACGCACACACACGCACGCATGCACACACACGCACAGACACACGCACACAGACACACACGCGTGTCTGTTGTACATACACTGTCAGTCTACTGTCTTCGTCTAATGCGTCTCTCTCTGTCTGCCCGCTCGCAGGTTATCGGCTGTCAGGACAGAGTCTGGCCAACTTTGAGGGGCAAACTCAGCCATTTGGAGGGACAGAGATGTTGTGGCAGGACAAGCATGCAGCCCTGACTTTCATGTCATTACTGCTGCTACTGTGGCAGGAAGCAGCACCCATTGAAGTCCCAGAAGACCGTAAGTCACCCAAAGCTGCATCAAAACTATAAAGATGCTAGCTGTAGTTCCACACCTCACTTTTCTAACAGTTAGTTCAGTGTGATGTTTTTAGGGCCTGGCTTCAGCTCACCGTTTAACCCTTTAAGCATTTACTTCTGACACAGCGTGACACCGAACAAACAAGCTCTGCTACTCCCCTTATTTGTAAAGGGGAGATCATCAACGTAATGCAAGTGTGGCGAGCAGTGGAAGTGACTCATGCAGTTATTGTGAAAGTAACATCTGATAGTGTTTCTACTGTATCCTCTACCCACATGAGCATGTTTGAGAGAATCCATGTCAGGTTGTTTTAGTTTATTGTTTGGGTGAAAAGTGAAAACATCCTTTGAGAGCAGGTTGGAGCTTTTGGGAGATACTTGGAAATTATTGACAACAAAGTTCTTAGCAGCAGCCTCACTGACACCAAAATCAACTCGTTTGCATCCAAGTTTAAAATAGTTTTCAGGACGTTCCAGTGTATCCATCTCAGTAAACTAATTACTGAGTCCAGCGAGCGCGTTTTTGTACTAAGAGTCTACAAACTAAATAAATAATTCCTATTGTACTCTTCACATAACACAATCTTCTGTATATTTCCTTTGGTAAAGTGCTGTAATAGTATGTTGTCTCTCTGTCCCACACTGCTTGTCCTTTCCTGGCATGTGAACTCACTACAGGTAAGTCTTTATCCACTGTTCCTCATTCGATTTCACCAGAGTTCCCACTCCTAGGTTTTTTTTTTAAAGCACTAATATAGTAGTAGTAGCAATGGGTGGCACGGTGGTTAGCACTGTTGCCTCACAACAAGAAGGTCCTGAGTTCAATTCCAACATCAGGCCGGGGTCTTTCTGTGCGCCACTAGCTGTGAATGTGCGAGTGAATGTGAGTGCAAATTGTTGTCTGTCCCTGTGTGTTGGCCCTGCGACAGACTGGCGACCTGTCCAGGGTGTACCCTGCCTCTCGCCCTATGACAGCTGGGATAGGCTCCAGCGCCCCCCGCGACCCTGAAAAGGATAAGCAGACGCAAATGGGTGGAATTAATATAGTACATACTTACACATGCAAGCTATAACAGTGGTTCTCTACTGGCCATGAAAACACATCAGTTCTGCTGGACAGTGGGTTCACATCTCTTGCTGTGATTGGACAAAAGTAAAGCTGCTCCCTTTGTAAAGAGTCACCCTGCAGGTTTGATGTTTTTATGCCAGATGCAACCTGAAAAGCATCTGTGCATCATCTTGGGACTGAACTGGAGATCTTTGGCCTGTTATGCAAATGTGTAAACCACTACAGGGAGTGCAGAATTATTAGGCAAATGAGTATTTTGTCCACATCATCCTCTTCATGCATGTTGTCTTACTCCAAGCTGTATAGGATCGAAAGCCTACTACCAATTAAGCATATTAGGTGATGTGCATCTCTGTAATGAGAAGGGGTGTGGTCTAATGACATCAACACCCTATATCAGGTGTGCATAATTATTAGGCAACGTCCTTTCCTTTGGCAAAATGGGTCAAAAGAAGGACTTGACAGGCTCAGAAAAGTCAAAAATAGTGAGATATCTTGCAGAGGGATGCAGCAGTCTCAAAATTGCAAAGCTTCTGAAGCGTGATCATCGAACAATCAAGCGTTTCATTCAAAATAGTCAACAGGGTCGCAAGAAGTGTGTGCAAAAACCAAGGCGCAAAATAACTGCCCATGAACTGAGAAAAGTCAAGCGTGCAGCTGCCAAGATGCCACTTGCCACCAGTTTGGCCATATTTCAGAGCTGCAACATCACTGGAGTGCCCAAAAGCACAAGGTGTGCAATACTCAGAGACATGGCCAAGGTAAGAAAGGCTGAAAGACGACCACCACTGAACAAGACACACAAGCTGAAACGTCAAGACTGGGCCAAGAAATATCTCAAGACTGGTTTTTCTAAGGTTTTATGGACTGATGAAATGAGAGTGAGTCTTGATGGGCCAGATGGATGGGCCCGTGGCTGGATTGGTAAAGGGCAGAGAGCTCCAGTCCGACTCAGACGCCAGCAAGGTGGAGGTGGAGTACTGGTTTGGGCTGGTATCATCAAAGATGAGCTTGTGGGGCCTTTTCGGGTTGAGGATGGAGTCAAGCTCAACTCCCAGTCCTACTGCCAGTTTCTGGAAGACACCTTCTTCAAGCAGTGGTACAGGAAGAAGTCTGCATCCTTCAAGAAAAACATGATTTTCATGCAGGACAATGCTCCATCACACGCGTCCAAGTACTCCACAGCGTGGCTGCAAGAAAGGGTATAAAAGAAGAAAAACTAATGACATGGCCTCCTTGTTCACCTGATCTGAACCCCATTGAGAACCTGTGGTCCATCATCAAATGTGAGATTTACAAGGAGGGAAAACAGTACACCTCTCTGAACAGTGTCTGGGAGGCTGTGGTTGCTGCTGCACGCAATGTTGATGGTGAACAGATCAAAACACTGACAGAATCCATGGATGGCAGGCTTTTGAGTGTCCTTGCAAAGAAAGGTGGCTATATTGGTCGCTGATTTGTTTTTGTTTTGTTTTTGAATGTCAGAAATGTATATTTGTGAATGTGGAGATGTTATATTGGTTTCACTGGTAAAAATAAATAATTGAAATGGGTATATATTTGTTTTTTGTTAAGTTGCCTAATAATTATGCACAGTAATAGTCACCTGCACACACAGATATCCCCCTAAAATAGCTCAAACTAAAAACAAACTAAAAACTACTTCCAAAATCATTCAGCTTTGATATTAATGAGTTTTTTGGGTTCATTGAGAACATGGTTGTTGTTCAATAATAACATTATTCCTCAAAAATACAACTTGCCTAACAATTCTGCACTCCCTGTATATCCAGTAATGCACTTGTGAGATCTAAAAAGAGAAAAAAGTACTTTCAAGATAAAAATAGGGTCTGTGAAGATATGTATAGATCTGATCTATAAGTCTTGAAATGTGTATATAAAAAAAAGAAATCAGCAACTTCAAATGGAGCCTCCTATTAACACTTCCTCGAGCTGCCACCTTTTGGTGAAAGTAGATGATTTTTGGTGCAATTTTGGTGCACTTATTTGATAACCTTGTACTTGGCATGTGGACCTGACTCCAAAGCTTTATATGGAGACGGCTTGTCTGCAGGAAACCAAAGCAGTCCTTTCTCAACATGATCTAACCCTGTCTGCTACCTGAGGGCCCTTTACTGAGAACACCTGCTTCCATACTACAGATGAATGTACCCACATGATCGTTCCTTGAAATGATTGGCTCTGCTCGTGCTTGCTGGGTTAGCTCAACATAGCAAAGCTACAGTGATACTTGGCAGAGCTGGTTGTAGACAGTCACACCTACATGGAGTACTTCATGAATTTTTACCACTGTTAAATATTGTTGTTGACCCACTTAAAATGAGCTTAGTGGGCCAGTTGGGAACCACTGAGCTGTGTATGATAACAGCTGTAACATAGTACAATATTAATGTGTATTTGTCTCTAATATGATTAACAATCACAACTTGTGCATCTTATTCTGTTTCTCCTTGGCGTTACTTTGGACTAACAGCAAAGATCCAGCAAGACTGTAAGTGTTCTAACATGTTTTTGTCCCCACGTTCAGTACAGAGCAAACCTGTTGTCCTTCACTCAGAGGGTCATATATGGTTGTTTTAACAAAGCCAGTGGCATTCTTTAAAAAAGGTCCAAACTGTAATATTAAAGCAGCGCTGTGACTCCATCAACACCGTCATGAATCCTCACTTAAGACCAGATTTGAATGCACTGGAGGATCATCATCATTGTCAAGTGCAAAGTTTAAAGTCAAGAGCACAATAAACATATTTTAACCTCATACACAGTCTAAACCTGACCAAGCAGTCGCAAGTGAAAGCAAAAGTATGCACTTAGTAAGCCAAAGTGAGCACGTGCAGTAAAAACATAAGAGCCTTCAATGTCACTCCTGCAACATCCTCTGAATAGAGGCCATATTAGGAGGCTGCACTGTTTGCATGTGCTTCTATATGACAGTCTGGGTCTTTCTGACGTGTCATTGACAAGTAAAATTGGGAAACATTCTGCTGATGACCTGACTTTGTAGGGCATGCACATTTGTGATGCAGCATGTGAAAAAGTGAGCCAAGCACAAATCAATCAAGGACATCTCAACTTTCTTTTATTTCCATCTCAGCAAATATCTCTCAAACTTAGAAAAATGGAATTTATTGAACAGTTTCTGATAAACAATGCTCTATCTAGTCCCAGGTCGTCCTTGTGGAGCCCCCCTCACATAACATTCCCATACTAAACTCAACAGTCTAGTGTAAATGTACTAGAGTTTTCATCAGACGCTGATTTATGGGCCTGCTACAAGTGACTGTTTGTCTGTTTGCATTATTACTAAAGCACAGTAATAATAGAAAGTGTTCAACATCTAAAACATTCATAGAAAGCATCAAATGCCAAACCATGATGGCTCTTTACAAATATAATGCTGTGTTTTCTTCCAGTGGATGTGATTAGGTGGTGAACCTCTACTAAAGCTACTGTCTTGTTTCTCTCTCCCAGTGAAGCAGCCCCCAACTATCATGAAACAGTCAGTAAAGAACTACATTGTGGACCCCAGAGATAACATCATCATTGAGTGTGAGGCCAAGGGCAACCCAGTGCCAACGTAAGCTCACACACACTCCCAACATGAGTCATGGTAAAAACAAAGCATCCATAAAGAACAGCAAATGACACAGTGGAGTTACTTGTTTGTACACATTAAGCCAAAATGCAGATGTACTGTGTGAAAAACATTGAGGTTTTGTATATAACTTCCATGTAATCAGTTTCTCACACCATTATGGAAGGATTTTGGCACAACTTCCTGTTGCTGTGGTGCAACATTGTTGAGTGTCGTCACAGCTTTGTAGGCATTCACCTCCCGGCCGTGTCGACGTCCAGCCACGCTGTTCCACTTTGCTTGATGAATCTTGACTGGGCCGTAGACTTTCTATAGCTTTGAGCTCTGGAGACTGGCTAGGCCGCCATTTACCATGAATTATACAATATTGTCACGGCTGGGGGCAGTCGTGTGGTGTATTGAAAAAAGGATCCAAAATGCAGGTACTGGCTGGGGTGCGAGTGAGTGTTTATTAGTGATGTGTCCTGTGTGTCGAAGCTTCGAATCGTGCGTCGGGTAATCGCGGGGTCGTTTTTCTGAAGCGCGTATCGAGGCTTGCTTTGATTACGTATGCAGTGACGTTCGAGGCCTCGCGGGCAGTCCGTACCACGTGACTGATTCAGGGACTGGTTCACCGGTTCGCGCCAGATTCGAAATAACATGGGCAGGAAAACAGCTGATTCCCCATCACACCGTGTTGTGGAATTGGATTACGTACGTGCTACATAGTTACTTGTGCATTTCTTCTTCGATGGAACCAGCAAGGAAGAGATGTGTTTTATTTTTTATTTTGTCTCTCCTAATAAAGAATGCACACAGTAATAAATATCACAAATGATAAACACCAAAATATAAATAAACAACACTACACATCCTATAATCTGATTTCTGTCTTTTAGTTTATTAAAAAGTGTAGCACCAAAGACTAGTTTGTGTCATTATCCAGATGTACATAAGGTTTACACATCATTTTAATCAAAGAGCCCGCTTCACTTGAATTGTCCACTTGATGGCGCAGTAGAGCAAATGAATCATCACAATGCTTCGAACCATGAGTCGACCAATTGGATGGAAAGCTTCAGTTCATCATGAGGCTTCATCTCACCATCACTAGTGTTTATTTACAGCGGCGAGAAGGTGACAAAACAGGAAGAGCAGAGCGGGGAGTAAACAAACCTAAACTGGGAAAACTAAAGAACAAAACTTAAACCAGACACTCACGAGAGGAGGAGCAAAATGCACAAAGAGACGCAGAATGAATACCAGGTAACAGAATAATGCAGACGGACATGGACCTAAACAGACGACACAACAGAGAGCACAGGAAAACACAGGGCTTAAATACACGGGGAGTAATCAGGGAATGGGCCACAGGAGGGAGACACAGCTGGGAGCAATTAGGCTAACGAGACAGGGGAGAGGTAAAACTGAACACACTGACATGAGACAAGAACTTTCAGAATAAAACAGGAAACTAACAGACACAGAGAACCAGACAGGACACTGAACTTGACAGGCAGACTCATGAGCAGACACAATAACACCATGGACAGACAGAGGGAACACAGAGAAGTGGGAGCAGGCAGGCAGAGAACAGAAACCTAACAAATGGCAAAATCACAACAGAATACACACTCGGAATGAACAAAAGCATAAGGAAACACAAAACACTGAGTCCTCAGACACAGGACCATGACAAACAAATTCCATTTGTGAATCATTGCACCAAAAGCTGCCACCATGTCACCGAGCTTCTTGCTGATGGTCTTGTCCATTCCAGTCTTATGTGGGTCTACAGTCTTGTGACATGCTTTGACAGCTCTTCGTCCTTGCCCATGGTGATGGAGAGGTTGGAATGGAAGAAAATGCTCCTGTGGACAGGTGTGCTTTATACATATAATGAGATTGGATGAGGAGTTTTTGTAATGGATTGACTGATTACAGTCTCTGTGCCACCGAGCCAGTCTGTGGGAACCAGAATTCTGGCTGGTTTGTAGGGGATCAATACTTGTTTCACTCAGTGACATCCACTTCAATATATAACCTTTATGTAATGTGCTTTTTCTGGATTTTTGGTTGATATTCTGTCTCTCTCCATTAAAATTGCACTACCATAAAAATTAGAGCTTGTTCATTTCTGTATCAGTGAGCAAACTTACAAATTACCGTCTTTACTGTCATAGAACAAGAACAATATTCTATGTAAGCATTCTACTTTTTTACTCCTGCTACTTTAATACTGTTTATTCTCTGGTCCAGCTGATGGTGGCCAGCTGAAGCGGTGACTCAGGAGCAACATCAAAGGGCCACAGGGAACAGTTATGGACAAAAGGCTTTTATATGGACACATGTGCACTTTGTATGTTGCAACAGGGAGGAAACGGAAGTCTGGGAACTGCACAGGTCTAGAGAAGCAGGCTCAAGGGGACAGACATAAGTTAGTCCAGGTGATTTTTTGCAGAGGATTTCAAAAAGGATTTCCCCACGAGGGAAGACGCTGTTGAAGGGTAAGCAGGCAGGTTGTAGAGGTGAGTATAATAATCTAGCAGAGACTGGGCTGCAGAGCTGGTTCATTTATACTGCAGCTGATGAGGCTGACAAGGGAGTGGAGAGGCTCCAAGCACCACCCAAAGGCTTGTACAAGACCTCAACCTTTCCTAGGCTCAGAGAGTTAAAAACATACACAGTCCATTGGCAGACTATGGCAATCCTCCCTACTCAAAGGCCATCTACAGGCCGAGTACCGGACTGCACCACCTGAGACCTAGTGAAGTCTGTGATGAGGGAACCACAGATGAGGAACCTTCTCAGGTTCCTACCCTTCCAGGTGACGAGGTCGGTCAGAGGAGACATCAAGGGCTTATAGTCTCAGCCGGCATACAACACAGTAATGGCATGTGTAGAACAACTGTAGAACGGTAAAAGTTCACCAGCACCGACTGATTCCTCCTTAAACCCTTGAAAAAGTGCAGCTGCTGCTGGGCCGTCTCCACAACAGGGGTTGAAAGAACCTCAGAGATGTGAGATCTTAAAAGGTTTGGGTCAAGGAAAAGCCAGAAGAGAGCATTGGAGTAAATTATGGGAACCACAAGATACAGACGTTTGGATCAATAAAGCCATCCATGGTTTTAGATTAATCTGTTTACAATTCAGCTCTGCTCAGCACCGAGGCTCATACACAAATGAGCTGTCACATTGGTTTACAGTGTTTGTACCTTTCCCTGTCCCACTGTTGCTCTGGAGCATTTGATGCCTCACACACGGGGATGAGGCTTAAAGGAATAGCTAACACCAAGTCACACCTCTGTAAGTCAAACTCAGACCAGGCCTAAACACAAACACAGACACCACTGCTTACATCACTGGGTGTATGGGCAGCTCAGAGCAGTGGTTCATTGTTTCACTGGAGACAGGAAGATTTTTGTGTTCACACAGATAAGTACACAACCTCACAAACAGCCACTCAGAGCCACTACGCCATGTGCACATGCTGTGTCTCCTCTGCTTCAGTAATGCACATGGTGGACATGGATCATTCACCAAAAAGGATTGTTCACTTACTTGCAATCAGTCTCTAACTACATAACACACACACACTCTCCTGGTTCGGTGCTCTGTGCTGCGCCACAAACAGGCCGAGCACAGCTGTTACTTGCTGAAAAACAACAGGAAGCTTTACTTGTAAATCCCCACGCCTCACTAAAACTGGAGCTGACTTCCTCACTAACCAACCACACGGATTAAAGTATTACTAAACGCACGTGCAGACTGTGTGGTGGATATTTGTACTGCCATCATATAACAGTTGAGTAATATACAGTCATGTGAAAAATACATCTTCTTTTAATTGTAGGGTTTTGTTTATTAGGACTGAATCAGGTCCTTAGACGATACTAAAACAGAATGAAATAGAACCACATGTTCCAATGGATAAAGATGCTTTCTCCTGGTAGATTTTCCAAAGAAGCCATGCTTGGTTAGTCTTTATCAAACTGTACTGTACTTTTGAACGTACTAAGATGTAGCCTCTGGAGTTCTTGCAGTTTCTCTGAGCGTTGTGTGACCTCAGGGTGACCTTGGTTGGTATGTATACCCTGGGAGGCTTGATTTCCATTTGTGCACGATCACTCTCACTGTTGAATGAGGGACTTTTATTTGTTCTGGAAATCGTGTTGTGTCCATGTTGGGCAGCACCAGTTGCATCACTAAGATTATTTCTGTGGTCTTTCCTTTTGAGCATACCAGAAAACTGCCAAACGTCGGCTTTTATACAGGTGGTCCCAGTGTACATGTCACGTATTGGTTTCTTCTGAACAGTTAGTCGAGTGCATTGATCAGCAGTACCTTATGTCACCTGGTAACAAGCAGAGAACTTTGGCATTTCTGCTTGTTGAATGAAAAGATCATTATCACAGTGTTAGTGTGTCCTTGGTGTCTGATGTGTTTAATATAAACAGCCTTACACTCACAGAAATGATATTGTAATTTACCTTTTCTGAAAGGAAAAGATTTTGTTCTTAACATTTGTTCTTAACATGACTTACTGGGATTTCATTTGGACTTCCAGTCTGAGAAGAAAAAAAACCTTAGCTTTCAATGGTGTGGTGAAATTGTGCTTTTTTACAAACACACTACAAAATAGACTAGACAGAGGTAGTTAAAAACAAACAAAATGTATACACACACAAGCTGTTATACGACAACATTGGGTAAAGAAATTGTACAGTGCAGTCCTGAGTGGACAAAAAGGAGAAAATACTGAGTAAAAGTCAAATTGTGGACGTTCTAAGCAACGTGAAGCAAAGTGCAACATTTAGCATCGACATGAAGCATGTGAACATGTGCGTGTGACAAATACAGGCTCATCATCATCATCATCATCATGTCGTCTCCACTGAAGTTTCAGCTCAAATGAAAAAGCAAAACATACGTCTAAACAATCAGACACTTTCAGAGAAAAACGTATAAATAATGTAAAACACAAACAAAAAATCTAATTTGAGTTAGATTTTTTTCCTTTTATTATTTGGAGAGCTGCCAAGGCTGGACTGGGACAAAAAATTGATTGAAAACGTGACGTCATTCAGGGGTAAAACCGCAAAGGATTCTGGGAACTCGTGGCAAGAGGTACTAGCGCACGCAGGCTTTCAATTGAAATCAGTTACACAGCGATAAAAAGAAACACAAAAATGGCAAGAAGCTGTTGTATTATTAACTGCAATAGCCGGTCGCATGACAGCCACAGGAAGCCGACGGGTAAAGAGATAAAACATATACTTTTATTCACAGGGTAAAACAGTTGTTTTGTATCACTAATTGCCCAGTGCGATTACAACATACAATATTATTGTCACTGCTACATTTCTGTTATGCTACCAGAAATTATTTCCACTACTAATTAATTACCGTTGAGCTCAAAGGTCCTATTAATAAACGGTTAACGAATGTGTATTTATGACGACGATTTGTGAGACTGGTAAACTTACCTTTGTTCGTACGATGGTCTTTACTTTCTACACGGTGCATTTCAAGGTCCTGCACCCATCCATCGGTAAACTGTACCTGGGCTTGTTGCAGTGACCTGAAGTTACTAAACTTCATGAGTGTGTGCACTCACTCCAAGAACCGTATAATTATAAATCTGAGCGTGGTGAAAGTTGGGCAGCACGCTGACGTCTTTTGTCCCTCTGTGTGCTCGTAAGGGTCTGACCCTTTCACTGGTTTGATTTTTCCTCGTATCTTTTCTTTGTCTTTTCGTCGAGTCTGTCTTTGTACGGACCGGCATTGTTCTCCTTCGTTTTGTACATTCCTTTTTTGTGCGGCAAAGAAAAAACAAGAAGGTATTGGAACCGGAGAATGAACGTTTTGCGGTGCTGCAAATGCTTGCATTTGATGCGGTACTTGGATTGTTTTGCCACGAGTTCCCAGCATGCAATGCGCGAAAATCACATGATTGCTAAACAAGGGGGAGGGTGCATCCGGCCTCCTCGGCTGTAATTGGTCCAGCCCAGAATCGATCATGACCAATTGGCCAATCCAACACCTTTCATTATATATACCCTTCCTAAAAAAAAATTTAAAAAAATCCATCGGCCCATAAAAACAAAAAATCTCCAGCGGCCCACCGGGCAAATGCCCGGTATGCCCAATGGCCAGTCCAGCTATGAGAGCTGCTGTTTATTTGTGGTTATATTTTGCCCAGTGTTTCCTGCCTCAGTGTGGTTACACATAGATAATGTCTGCTCTTGGAAAACAAGGTTATAAGAGATATAATTCTTTGATTTCTTCAACTAAATCTTAGGTTTTCATGGCGAAGAAATGGGAAGTTTTTCAATATTGGGAAAGATCCCAGGGTGACGATGCGAAAACGCTCGGGAACCCTGGAGATTGGCTTCCGCAGCGGAGGTCGGCCAGAGGACTACGAGGGAGAATACCAATGTTTTGCCACCAATGACTTTGGAGTGTCTCTGTCCAACAAAATCCTGCTCCGGGTCTCCAGTAAGATCACAGAACACACTAATTGCTGTTTACATGTCATTCATTCATTTGTGATATGCAGAACACACCCCTTGAAACTTTGGAGTAATAAGTGGATTCATGGATGGTGACAGATATCTATCTGCACCAACAGCTCAGTGCTAATTGTATTTCTTATATTTTCAACTAGTAGCTGAATCCTGTTGTTCATATTTCCCCCAATCCTCCAGAGGCTCCTCTGTGGCCTAAGGAGGTGCTGGAGCCAGTATCTGTGACTGAAGGCTCCGCACTGGTTCTACCTTGCAACCCCCCACCAGGTCTGCCTCCTCCGTTCACCTTCTGGATGGACAGCAGTGAGTTTCAAACTCCCCCAATCACTAAACCCTCTTCTTTTTTGTAGCATGTGGTATCTGTTTCCTCGCTGTTAGAGAGACACTTGTAGGAATCTGAACCCAGACTGGCTTCACCTATCAGTCATTCATTCTTAGGGATAACCTGATTGCTTTGTTAAAGTTCTTCAGCACAGCTAGCTTGATGTATGAGGTGCATTTTATTTAGGACTCCTGTGTCCTAAATAAAGTGATGTTTTTTCTGATTCCCGGCGCCTCGTGCTGCTCTGGTCCTTAGGCTTAGGCTTCTCTGCACAAGTTCATGCCACTGTTAGCTGACAGAGCAGGCCTCATGTTCAGCCATTAGCTGTTTTACAGCCAGAGGCAAGAAGCTATTTAGTTGAACAATACCAATTTTTATTCAGTCCAGTCTATAATTCTCTATGTAAAACTGAAACTGAAATATAGACTGGACATTTGTCCTGCTTGGAAACTGACATTGCTGTAAATGGCTGTTAACCTGAACTGACCTGTTCACCATAAAGCTTGTGACACAAACACAGTCATAAACAAACAACAGGAAGCCAGAGCAGACACACCGATGCATCATTAGGATTGCTGGCCCAGCTGCTGATTGGTCCTGGGGCTCTGTGTTAACAGTCAGATGGGTTATGTCACCCATCGCACACTTACAATGGGGGATGCTTCGCCTTGACATCTGTGTGGGTGTACTGGAGGATTGTCTGTAGTGACTGTAGAATAACACATCAGCATCCCACATAGCAGGCAGGTCTGGCCCAATTGTGGTTTGGTGTATGTGGCCCAGGCTCACAGAAAACAGCTCTGGCCTGGATCCAGCATCAAGCTGGCACTTCTGACTGTTTGTGAGTGTACACTTTATCCAAAACCTAGTGAGGGTTTACTCATGTTTACCACCGGGTGGCTGTAGCTCAGGCGGTAGAGCAGGTCATCTAGTGATCGGAAGGTTAGTGGTTTGATCCCTGGTTCCTCCAGTTTGCATAAAAGTGTATAAATGTAGTTAGGAAGCACTCAGTTTATGGAAAGGGTGTGAATGTGGCATGTTGTATAGAGTGCTTTGAGTAATCCAGGAGAGTAGAAAAGTGCTATGTAACAATCAGTCTGAACAGAGTTTTGTCATGTTACTTTTGCACTATTATGTTCTGGCACATGTTGTTATTACACGGCTTGATTAAGGTACACATTAGGCTGACATCTGGGCCCAGAGTTGAAACTGTTCTGGGCCAGCACAGGACCAGCAGTGTGTCTGCAACACGAGCCATGTGCTGGCTCGTGTGTGGGCCACCTCTGGCAAACCAGATCTGGGCCACCAAAGGGCCGTCATTGTTTGCACTATGTGGGCCATGTGTAAGCACGTTGTGTGGGGCAGATCTGGGCCATACCAGTTTTGCTTGAGCTGATGTTGATTTGAGTTATATGTGAAAATAGAAGCAGCAAACTGTTTCCAGTAGCCCTGAAGAGATTGTTACTTCTGTGTTTGTAGGTTGACATTTTGGCTTTTCCAGAGATCACTTATGTGTCATGGTAATACTTCAAGCAGCTATATATGAATGACACAACAAAGCATATAATACCAAGCAGAGTCCATGCAACAACGAAAATATTGGGTGCAAATATTGGACCTAACAAAAAATTGTTGGAAAGATAACTTTGTCACACGTCAGGACGCTTTTAAGGAGTGACATCATTGTGTTTTAACTGAATTGGAAGTTTAAACGACATCAAAACGTTGGATAACCATCTGTTGCACTCAGTCTAGTTGAGAAATGTCGTCAAACTCTAGATCAAACATAGACATACTTGTGGCAAATATAGAAGTGGTCTGTATTTGTTTTATTAGTCCCAGCTGCTCAGATGACATGGCCCCTCTTTGCATTCTTTCACTGCAAGAGGAAATCTTGCATAGGTATTAAAAAATGGAAGGAAGGCACTTTGACTCAACCAGATTTAAAAATAAAGACATGTCTGTTTAATGACCTGGAAGGACCACTTTAGAGCCAAAAACCTGTTTTACATCTTTTCAGGTACACGCTGAGCTGCCCAGATCCAATCTAGCATTGAACATTATTGAACTTGCAGCTGATATATGAAATCCTAAACTTATCGATGTGGTTTCATTCCTTCTCTCTTATTCTTCATTTCTGTCTGTTCTTGTGACCTTGAGATATGAGTCCAATCCCTCAGGATAAACGAGTGTCCATGGGTCTTAATGGAGACCTCTACTTCTCCAATGTTTTGGCCCAAGATGCAAACACAGACTACAGCTGTAAAGCTCGCTTTCTGTTCACACACACCATCCAGGAGAAGAACCCATACAAACTCAAAGTTCAGACCAGTAAGTATGCAACACACACACACACACACACACACACACATGGACACACACACACACACACACACACACACACATCATGGCTGCTTCAGTTTCACCAGATTAACTGAGGATGTGCAGAAACATACGGGCAGCGTTACCGAGGGCCTTAAACACAATCACTGATGAAGCTGGAGTTTCCCGTCAGTATTTCCATTTGGGGGCCGTAGTGCTAAACAATAAATGACACAGTTGAACTTTTTTTTTCCTGTCGCGCACACACAGGCACACAAGCCATCGCCCCTGCCAGCACGCGCAGACTTCTAGGTCAAGCAGCAGTGGAGAAAAATTTCCTGTTGACATTTTGTGTTTCTGGCACAATATTGACTTCAGAGGAAAGGCAGCAGGAGGACTGTTGGTGAATTTCCACATTACCTTGGAGGAAGACGCCGAACAGACGGGGGGCGGTGAGGGGTGAATGGTTGGATGGACAGATAAAAAATATGACAGCAGCGTATTGAAAATTCTTACCTACAGACCAGAGACCTGCAGATATGCTTCTTACTGTTGTCTCAGTGTCTTTGTTTTGGTTGTGTGACTTAAGAAAGCTGTGATAAATAATCTTTTGACAGTAAGAGTTTAAATGCATTCACATCAAATGATGTAGCACTATATTGCACTGTATTATTACACCGTTATGTGTCTGTTTATGCTTTATCTGTAGCATGCTTCTTGTTCTTCTCCAAACAGCAGCTAGCTAGTTAGCAGAGGGGTACTTTTATCTTTAGCTGCTAGATTCTAACTGAAGGGA
>NW_005187658.1:299134-300996 GCF_000239375.1 Pundamilia nyererei | reverse complement strand
TGTTACATTGAACATTGTTACACTGAACATTGTTACACTGAACATTTTTACACTGAACATTGTTACACTGAACATTGTTACATTGAACATTGTTGTCAGGTTGTGTGAGTGTTTTTATGCAGATTGATGTGCCACTGTGTGTGCCTCTTGTTTCTAGAGGAGCCATACAATGACACATCTTACAATGCCTCTGAGCCCCACGGTGGTGAGTTTCCTCTTCCTATAAGGACAGCTCGGGTTTCCTGTTCACCTCCTAAGGGTGTAACGTGGTGCTAACCTTCTGACTCACTGAAGCTCAGTCTAACCTCCTAACTGCTCTTTACATGTGTAGAAGTGGGTTAGTTTCATACTGAATGATACGTTTGGGTTGCTTTATTGTGTTTCTCTTAATGTTGGCTGTTTTTTTAACTATTTTAATAATGATGTAAAGACAATAACAAGCTACAACCTAACTACCTATAGCTAAAGCAAATAACACCTATTATCCCATAGTGCCGAATGCCAAAATCTAGGATATAGATTTTAAGCTAGATTTTAGTTGTTTGTTGTAGTCAGTGTATTGACTGTAAGAGTAATATGAAGCTTAAAGACTTTGGTGACTACGAAGACCCACATGGATCAGAAACACAGAGGGTTGTATGACTGAGAGGAAGGCCAAACCCTGATGTGGCAGTATAGAGCACAATGCGTAGCAGCTTGAACATGACAATGCTTCTAACATTTCAGTAGTATGTACCATAGAAATAGAAGGTGGCAATAGAGGCTCAGTGAACAGATCTTCCATCACATTCCTGTGTCTGACTTTGTGCCCACCTCCTGTGTTCCTTGCAGTTTGCCACTCATTTAGTCAAAAATAGATATGATGCATATATTTAGTGATGTGGAGGGGGAAGCTGCTTGTAAAATACACTGCTGCACATTGAGCCTGGTTAACAATGTATTCATTTCTTCAGTACTTGACAATGACTGTCTGAAATTTGAGAATGGAGTGCTTTGATTGGCCAGTGGCAGCCCAGTGTTTGGGTGGCTTTAGATGGACGGGTTGCTGATTGCCTCAGTTTCAAATCCACTAATGTAAACAAGAGACAGTTTTTAAACTAAGTTTGTAATTAATCACTTTTGAAAGACTTTCTCACCTGGAGATTAGATAGGTGCTGGAATATGGTGGCAGTGTGTTCTTAGTAATGGTACATGGGATGCTCTCCTTAACCAGAAACATCAATGAAGGTAATGACCAATAGACTGAAAACTCACACTCCTGAAATGGGAAAATTGGAGCTCGTAACTGAGGAATGCTTTGAGAAAGACGTGTGGCTGTGGAGATCTTTGAGTTCCATTAGTTGTGAGCTTCAGGTGGGCCGACTGTTCGGTACCACACAGCTCCCGGTTTGGCCCTTTGACTCTGTCTGTGATTGGTTGGGTGAGAGAAGGAAGACAGGATAAAGACATGCTGTGGAAGAGAGACAGAGATTAATAACAGATATGAGTCAGTGCAGAGAGGTCTGTTAACACATAGTGAGTGAGAAAGGTAAATGGTAAATGGTAAATGACCTGCATTTGTATAGCGCTTTTCTAGTCCATAGGACCCCAAAGCGCTTCACACTACATTCAGTCATCCACCCATTCACACACACATTCACACACTGGCGATAGCAAGCTACATTGTAGCCACAGCTGCCCTGGGGCGCACTGACAGAGTGACAAGGTGACTGGAAAGGAAAAACTCAATGCATCATGGGAATCCCCGGCAGCCTACGTCTATTGTAGCATAACTAAGGGAGGATTCAGGGTCACCTGGTCCAGCCCTAACTATATGCTTTAGCAAAAAGGAAAGTTTGAAGCCTAATCTTGAAAGTAGAGAT
>NW_005187658.1:293382-297446 GCF_000239375.1 Pundamilia nyererei | reverse complement strand
TTAAGATCGAAGAATTAATTAATGGCAGGACTTCTTTGAGCAGTTTTGTAGGAATGGGGTCTAAAAGACACGTTGATGGTTTGGAGGAAGTAATACTTGTAGTAAACATGACTATAGTGGTTTGAAAACATGAGAATATCATCCAAGTAGACAAAGATGAAGCAATTAAGGAAGTCCCAAAGCACATTATTTACCAACGCCTGGAAGACAACCAGAGCATTGGTAAGTCCACGTGGTGGGACAGGGTAGATGCCCCAGGTGAGTATAGAAGGTAGTCTTCCACTCGTCGCAATGGGATCGTAGATGTTTCGCAAAGATTGTGGCTCTTTGCAGAAGAAGTTAAAAGGGAGAAGATAACAGATGTAAAGGTTGTTTGTTTTTAACAATTCAAACCTCTAAAGTTAATGCAAGAAATCCAGCTCCCAGGAAATAGGACGAGGGTGGGATGATGTCAGCAGCTAATGAATGGTGGGTGTGTTTTTCCATTGGCTCGTGTTCTGATTAGGTGAGACTGTATAGGCAGCTTAGGGGCAGAGATCAGGCACCAGGTAAGGATGTCAATAACACAATTGTATGGTTGCTGGGAGGCAGCGAGAGCCAATCGTGATGTTCAGTCAGGATGGAAGACAAATGTGGACCCTCTAAACCGATTTGTAAGACAACAGCTTCTCCTGGAGGAAACATAGACTGCAGACCAAAGTCATCACAACTCTTGCAGCCAAATGCAGGACACTGAAGTAAAAGTTTAACAGGTACAGAAGAAAAACACATAATATAAGTAATACAAAGAAGTATTTTCTGAATGGAGTTGGCAGAGGGACAGGCAGATAATTCACTCAGATGAAAATTCAGGTGGATTTCCTGAATTATCCATGGATGTCCTGTTAACTTGGACTAAGAGGACATCCAAGTTAGTCCAGTGTAGGCAAAACATAACAGAGTAACCCGTGGTACATGTGGAAGCCACAGTAAGTACAATGAGCTGGCATCGACTGAGGGATTTCTACAGCCTAAGTAGCAGGAAGGGAATGACCAGCTGCACACAGCTGTGTTATTATAAGATGAAGAGAGGGAGACAGACAATGATGCATTCACACAGCTGGACTCCCAGATGGTGGTAGAAATGATGCCATCCTTTTTGGGCAGATAGTCGTAACGTGTGTGAGATGGAGGAACATGATCCTTTATTTTTCTGGTTGATAAATATGAATGACATGACATTTAAATTCCAAAGTGTGTATAGTATTTGACCATGTGTTATCAACATTTTTGTAAACAATCATGAATATGAATTTTCATGTGTGTGCGGGTGCACGGGTATGTTGGTATGGGTATATATATATTTTTGTAGGTTGTGTATCCTTGAGGTGAAAATGTGTATATGTGCGTATGTGTATATACGTATGTATGGATAGACAGAAACATATATGTATATATTAAAAAAATAAAAAATTTACACATGACATATAATGTAATTGCAAGGAGGTATTTTTGTAGTCTATATACGGGATTAAATAAGCTTATGCTTCTTCCTGCTCCTTTTTGAACATGAACTTTATTTGGAGTTGTGGTTGCTCGTTTTCCTTTTGTTTTGCTTTGTTCATTTGCCTCTTTTAATTCTATTTTGTTGTACTTTTTCAACATGTTCAAAATAAAGATTCAATCAAATCAAATCAAATCAAATATCGAGTTATGGAATATAGAAGATATTTGACTGCACATCGGTTGAAACCTAACGTGTGTGTGCTGGCAGCAGAGTCATTATTAAAGGATCACACATAAACATAGAGTAACACACAAACTACCCTTAATTCAAGTACACAGAGAATCTCTGTATTAATCATGCAGACAGTACTGTGAAAGAACAGGATTTGGGAAGATGGGATATGTCCCCGAGGGATGGAGGAACAGACTTTAATCACATGATGAATATTGAGTATCACACTGCTGGCTGAGAGTGAGGTTTGCCAGTTATGCTCGTGTTATAGCAGCAGTGACTAAACATGCACTCTGGTGTCTGAGGCTGGTCCTGCCACCTTCATCAGCTCAGCGATGGGTCTGGATTCGTCTCATTCTCAGCAGCTCCTTTGTAGACACTCACAGCTTTAATCCATTATAGATCTGCATCGCAAAGTCGGCTGCAGCCAAAGTAGTCTCACATAAGCCTCGTTGCTGGATTCTACAGCTGGGATTGGATCAAAGCTTTTTTAGTCTAAACTGGTTACCTAAATGGTTTAGAAGAGAAAAAATACATGAAAGGTAAAAAGGTTTCATACATTATATGTGGGATGATTATTTATTTTTGCTTCAAAGGTGCTAACATAATATCCAATGCCCTCATGTATGCCATCATGTGTAGTTTCACGTGAAGCCAAAGACACTCTGGAGATCAAAGTGTGAATAAAAGGCTACAAACCAAAATGACGTGTGGCTAAGTTTGATGCAAGCTTGTAATAGCCGGCTTTGTTGTTCCCTTGGTTAACTTAAACGAACATCATTGTTTTTATTTTATTTATTTCAAAATAAGCCAGAGAGTGTTGGTCCTGTTTACAGGCGACCTCAGTGACTGCACAGAGCCTGCCAGGGTTCACAGTAACAGTCCTAGGTTGATTCAAAAAAGAGGCTGTTTAATGGAGAAAGCGAGTCATGCTGCAAAGATAAATGAATGCTTTGTTTGTGCGTATTAATCCGTCCTCGTGTCACATCTGCAGACCGTAAAGTAGCAGAGTCCACGCCGACCTTCCTCTCACCATCAGGAAGTGAGAGCTCCAAAATGGTGCTGCGAGATGAGCAGCTGCTGCTGGAGTGTATCGCTGCTGGACTGTGAGTGCACTGTCACACACACGTACTGCGTAATGATAAGATTAATACTGCCATTTGTTTGAAAAGTGGCACATGAAGCTGAACTTTGAGGTCTTGTCTTTCCTACCGTTGCTTTCTCGTCCAGTCCAACACCCATCATCAAGTGGTTTAAGAAAGGTGGGGAGCTGCCAGGGCAGAAGGTCAAGTTTGAGAACTTCAACAAGACCCTGAAGATCGTTAGTGTGTCAGAGGAGGACGCTGGCGAGTATGTATGCATGGCCAACAACCATTTAGGCACCATACGCCACTCCATCTTTGTTCAAGTTAAAGGTGAGTAGGCCTATTGGCTCTGTGTTTCTTGAATGTACAACTGGTGCTAACATGTTGGCCTTGTGCCCAACAGCGGCTCCTTACTGGTTACACAAGCCATCAGACCAGGTGCTAGCCCCAGAAGAGAATGGACGCCTGGTATGCCGGGCCAATGGCAACCCTAAACCTCGCATTGAGTGGCTTGTCAATGGGCAGCCTATAGAGAGTATGGTTCTTTTTAATTATTGTTACAGAACATCAGCCTTGTTTTTGATGCACAATTGTAATGTACTCACTAAAAATGCTGCATAAACATCAGAATATACGACAGCTACCAACAGTCTTTTCTTTGTCTTCCTGTCGGGATCATGTAACCCTCCTCCGCCCGACTGCAGGCTCTCCCACCAACCCAAACAGACAGGTGCTGGGAGACACCATCATGTTTCACTCTGTGCAGATCGGAAGCAGCGCCGTGTACCAGTGTAACGCCTCCAACGAGCATGGCTATTTGTTAGCCAACGCCTTTGTCAACGTTCTTGGTGAGACACAGAAGTGGGAGCTTGATTTCAAAAGAAAAACATAGCAGTGAGCCTATTAGCTCTGCACATCCAGAGTGTGCTGTAGCTCACTGGCTTCAGGACTGGTTTTAAACCTTATCCAGAAGTGACCATAGTGGTTACACTGCCAGGTAAACGTTTGGACTAGTTTTTGTTCTTTATAGATTTTAATCACCACTTTATCATCAAAGTCCTTGTGACTGGAGCAGGCAGCACTTTGTGCAGGAGGACAGATGATGACCAGTGTGGTGATATGTTATTGCTGACCTTTGTTCATGTAAACTCATGTTTTTACTATGAGATCCATGAAACACACACACACACACACACACACACACACACACACACACACACACACACACACACACACACACACACACACACACACACACACAC
>NW_005187658.1:288470-293144 GCF_000239375.1 Pundamilia nyererei | reverse complement strand
CACACACACACACACACACACACATACGCGCATGTAACCTTAGAAGTTACCTAGAGATGTGGTGACCCCTGTTGATCGCGTCCTTAGTTTAGTTTGCCAGCACAGACAGTCTTACTCTTCACCTTTATCTGGTTTAGGGTAAGAGTCGTAGTCTCCACCTCGACTGGATGCCAATGTTCTCATTCACCATAAAGTACCACTGATAGTCAGTAGCTGCTACTTTTATTTGCATCTTGGAAAAAGGTGAAATATACTCACGCATATTATTGAGGAAGTTTAAATGTTGCTCCTAATGACTCCTCACGAGCCCATTTCCTCCTGCACTTTTTATCTTGACATAGCAAGAAAAATGAGTCATGATAGATTACCTAATTATTGCAAAAAATATTTAAATCTTGCAATGAAAAGATGTATTACAAAGTAACACATGTATTATTGTCAGCCTACCTCTCTGACCTGTCTTCCCAATGTGATGTTTGTGCAAGGTATGTATGGTTGGAAGGGTTGGTGTGCATGCATCAACCAGCATGCAGCCTGCTGTGTGCCTCAGGGATTAATGAAGTGTTCTGATTCTGAGAGACAGCATGAAATCACTGACATTTGGTCTAAAGATAACAAGAACAACATGATCAGTTACATCTCTCTAATCTTCTGCCAGCTTTAGCTGGTACTATAAACATACTGAGAGTTATAGGAATGAGTGCTTGCTGAGAAGGAGCCAGCTAACTTCCACATTGAAGCGTGATGGTTGTTGGTTTATGGATAGCTTGTTATACACTGCAGGCACAGTGTTAGTTCACACAGGAACCTGCTGTAAAAAGGAGTTTTCTAAAATAACCATAATCGTGTCTGTTTGATTAAATGCTTGTAAGCGTGTGTAAGGGATGAAGCCTGGTGAAGATGTACTGTAATCCTTTTTCCTGTAGACCTGCCCCCGAGGATGCTGGGCCCCAAAAACCAGCTAATAAAAGTCATTAAGAACAACCGCACCTTCCTAGACTGCCCCTTTTTTGGTTCGCCTTTACCGGAGCTACGCTGGTGAGCATCTAAAGCCTCCTGGTCTTTGACAGCCAGAGTCAGCGGCAGTATCTCCAGCTGTTAACCATGTGTTTTTATTATGTGTAGGTTTAAGAATGGACAGGGCAGCGGGCTGGATGGAGGCCAGTACCGTGTTTACATTAATGGTACCCTGGAGATAAAGCGGGCCCGAGCAGAGGACGAGGGAACCTACACCTGTGTGGCCAGCAGCATCTTGGGAAAAGCTGAAAACCAAGTGCGCCTGGAGGTCAAAGGTTAGATGTTAAAAATGAAAAGTGAATTCATGAATGACATGAGATCTGCTTGAGCAGGTCTGTGCCTGTTCTGAATGACTTCCTGTCACTGTGCCAAGCAGCCTGCACTCTCTGCCTTTCATTAAACGTTAAACTGTGACAGAGTGACAACGAGAGCGTGAACATGCAGAACATCTTAAATCAACATTTGTTTCAACTTGTTTTATCCAAGCCTGCCTGCAGTGAGCCAACGATGGAAATAACAGCTCACCTTACATGTCAGGGTGCATTAGTAAGACTGCTGAAGCTGTTTGTAGTCCTGTCTGCGTCACATGTTACACCAGAGGAGAAGCGCAGAGGCTGGTGGGATGCACCTGACTTTGTCTACTTGTTTTGCCTGCTAACTGTACTGTGGATCTTTACACAAAGGGATTGCATTGTTATGCAAATACAGTCTCCATGATTCAATTTTCTTGCACATTTTCTGTATCTAAATCTTTGCAGCTTATCTCATATTGAACAGAGATGGAAAGAGTAAATTGGTCATGTTTTGGATGAGACTGTGGCACCTGACCATGCAGCTCCACACAGTATTATCTACCACTTGTGTTATTGGATGCGTCTAAAATGTTCATGTAGTGCATTGCTCTTCATCTTAACTGTGACCCAGAGCCGACTCGCATCATTCAGGCCCCCGAGCACCAGTCAGCCATCAGGGGCTCCACGGCTCGCTTCACGTGTAGGGTGACGTCTGACCCCAGCCTTCCTGTCAGTGTGGCCTGGATGAAGGATGACAAGCCTCTTTACTTGGGATGGAGGTAATGACCCCTGCGTTTGCTCTTTTTTAACAACCTGTGCTGTGCTGTCACCCTCTTTGTCTCTGCTTCAAGCCTGACTAAACATGGTTGTGGGAAAAGTTGTTCATTTGCTCTGAATCTAACAACAAAGTTTCACAGTGTAGTGAAGGGTATCGAACCCAGTTCTTTTTATTCTTCTCCTGGACAGAGAAGACGCAGAGTGGTCAAAGTATTTATAATCAATTTATTCAATCATTACTTTCTGGAAAGGGGATGTGCACGCTGCTAAGCATCGGCAGGTCTGGAGCATTAAGCCGGATGCGTACATCATAGTCTGTTATTTTGGCACTCGCACGTCGCACACAGTTTCAATCCAAACAACTTCTTTACCTCTGGCCTTACTTGATGTGTGTGTTGCTGGTGGAGTGATTACGTGCGCTACCCTCTGCCTAGTTCCTGTCTGCATCTGTTTCCTGTTCTTAATATACCGCCTCTGCAGCTCTGCACAGCTCCAGTCTGGCTGAGCAACTGGTTTGTGAGTCAAAGCTGGCCTGTTATTAAAATGCATAAACAAAACAATCAGAAAATAAGCACTAAGAAAATATATATATTCCTTAACAAGGGTAAAGTGGCCTGGGTGTGGTTTGCAGTGCTGTGATTGGTGTGTAGTTGTAGCAGTGAATTGTAGTGAGGCTCTGTTACTAAAAATCTAGTCTCAGTTTTGTGACATGCAGGTGATTCATAGTTCAGACAATGACTCTTCAAGACCCAAAGCAGAACACATCTGTAATGTTTGCATGCCTCAAACATTAATGATGACACCTTCAGTATTTCTTAGTACCATTCTTTAATTCGCAGGCTTGCAGCGGCAACACAGTCTGCAGCGCTAACTTGTTCATCTACCGTTTTCTGTTGTCTCCTTTTTTTATAACCCCCTTCCGCCTTACATTCGACTTTTCAAAATAAAAGTTCCGTAAACATCACAACATCCATGGTTAATTAGTGGCACATTTAGAAAATGAGCAGACCAATTGCCTTCAAACAACCAAAAGTGTTGCCTTGGCAACAATTGAGTCAGTTTGAATGAGCCAAAGGGAAGGTGAATCCTGTAACCCCTTCATCTCTACAGCGTGTGTCAATAAAGGATCAGAGTCTCTTTCTAGTGGTTTCGATGGGTCCATTAAATTACAAATGCTGTACTGGGACGTTGGGGAGTGCCCCCACCCATATCACTCCAACCTACCCACTGTTTCTTCCCCAGTAGCTATGTATAAAGCATTTGTAGTGAAGGGTAAAGGTTCGGGTCCCTGAGTCAGCGGGTTTGTTCCAAACAGCCTTCACTGTCAGCTGGAGCGAGGCTGAGTGTGTAGCTGCAGAAGGTGCGACGAGTTTAAGACATGGCTGAGAAACACAACTGTTGCTAAGCAGGCCGACACGTTATATATGATGATGGTTTATAGACTAACAGAAGTACATGGACTTGGGAAATGGTTTAAAATAAGCTGACTCAGCTGCCACTCATTTCTCCTGAGGAGCAGCTGGCTATACTCAGAGGTGGGAGGTAATGAAGTACAAATACTTTGTTACTGTACTTGAGTAGTTATTTTTCTTGCAACTTATATAAATAAAATAACTATAATTGTGCAGTGTGCTAATGATATATCAGTGGTTACTTCAGAGTGTTTATCAGAGTGACGTAGCTGAGACACTCATCCATGTGCACAACACAGAGCGGGTGATGGCAGCAGCTCCTGTGGAACTTTCACAGCTGCCACAGGAAGAACCTCATCTGGGCCTTGTTTTGCACATGGTGGATCACTTCAGATTCCTTAGGATCCACCTTTTTGTGATGTGAAGTGGTCCTCACATACAGACTGTTGTTGAGGATGGCGAGAGGGCGGAGCATCCGGTAGTTTCTCCACAGTCTGTACCAGTGGACCAGCTGATCCACCTCCGCTCAGACGCATCGTCATTCTGGATCAGACCGATAATGGTGGTGTCATCAGCAGCGTTGTTACTTTGAAAAAGTAATTAATTATAGTTACTAGTTACTTCTTCAAAAAAGTAACTGAGTTAGTAACTGAGTTACAAGATTCTAAAAGTAATTAATTACTAGTAATTAAGTAACTATTGCGTTACTTTAAAAAATAACGTGTAACCCTCTGGGCTCCAGGGTAGAATTGGCCGTTGCCCACAGTTCACCTTTAAAACTGTTTCTTTGCCTTGTTTGGTCTCGTGTGTATTAATCAAACACACAAAGAACAGACAAGCTTGATGAAGTCCCTGCATGACTGCGGGACAGACGGTCAGCAGAGTCTGAGCCCAGCATGGCTCTCAGTGAAATACCTTCTCCAGGAACAAACACAGCTGTTTCACACTCCCTTGCTGCCTCCCAGAGTCCTCGAAGACACAAAAGACTCTTCCTGTGGAGTTGTCTGCTTCCCCCAACTTCCTTACTACACCCCCACCATTTGTCTTACTGTATGAGTGTGAGACATGTTAAAATCCAGTGACACCAAGGCATCATCCAATAAAATAATGTGATTAATACATACAGTGGGGCAAAAAAGTATTTAGTCAGCCACCGATTGTGCAAGTTCCCCCAC
>NW_005187658.1:268269-277253 GCF_000239375.1 Pundamilia nyererei | reverse complement strand
TTTAATCAATTTTAAATCATGCTTTTTATTTGTTTTTGTTTCTAATGTCTCTGTAAAGCACTTTGAATCACCTTGTTGTTGAATTGTGCTGTACAAATAAACTTGCCTTGCCTAGTTTTCGGCTGATGGTTCAGGCCTGTCTCCTTCTGTTCAGGATTTGGCTAGATGTTGTGAAAAGGCCGAAATGATCGGCTTAAGTTGTCTTCTGCAGTCTTTTGGTATTGCTGAGCTGGCCAGAGCATCCTTTTTTGTTTGAAAGAATATGTCACATGATCTAAACTACTTCCTGTTTGTCTGACAGGATTTTTTTCCAGCCTAATAGTAGCTCTCTTGTATCCACGTTTCTTTGCTACCTAATTAAAGTCCAACACCTGACTTCACTTGGAATAAAGAAGCTTCGCCTGGCCATGAAGCTCCCTGACACTCCAACTAGTGTTGAGTCTCTGAAAATGAGACTGTTTAAAAAGCCTGTATATCCGAAACTGCTGATGCAGCACTTTTGTCAAACCCTTTGAATCGAAGCTGAAAGTCTTCAGTCACATCTGGATTATCTG
Source organism: Pundamilia nyererei (assembly GCF_000239375.1). NCBI lineage: Eukaryota > Metazoa > Chordata > Actinopteri > Cichliformes > Cichlidae > Pundamilia > Pundamilia nyererei. Next base: position 276,699 of record NW_005187658.1, on the reverse strand, counting down.
ATTTAAAATCCAACAATGTTCAATGGATTGTACTGGGACTGTTTTTAAACGTAAACCCACAAAAGTAAATGCATGGACCCAAATGGTTTGTATGCTGGCTACTCTGATGCCTGTCAGCATACAGGCAGTTCATATGAACAGAAATCTGAACACTCTTCTTCCAGGAATGAGTTTCTTTGGTTTTTGTATGAATATGAATAAAGACTAGCTCCAGTGCTGTTACTACACGTATGACAGTCCTTTCTGTATCTGTCTCCTAGGTTGAAGAAGGATGATGAGTCTCTGTCCATCCCCAATGTGAACGAGGGTGACGAGGGGACGTACACCTGCACTGCTAAATCTGAGATAGACCAGCTCTCAGCCTCTGCTCGCCTCACTGTGTTAGGTACACTCACATACAGACTGGACATTGTGTTGTTTCATTAGTTCATTATTCTGAGTGTACTCTTAAAATATGTCATTTTCTCTTACATTTACACTTACCAACAACAGTCACCTTTATGTAGTAAGGCAGACCTACAATGATACATACAGAGGAAACCCAACAATCAATGGCCCCCTGTGAACACGCTGTGGATTTAGGCAGACATGGCTAAAACATGTAAAGCACTGGTTTCAGCTGCTGAAGACGTGTGCATACATACTGCACATGTAACTGCATTTGGTGAAAGACCTTCTGTTACTTTAGACTTTCATGTTCATGTTGCTTCAGATCATTGTGATAGCTCTGATGCTTGAATGAAACTAGTCAGCCTGCACTTTGATGGTGTCAGGATGTGACAAAGAGCTTCAGCACATTTCAAGGCTTCAGTTTTATGCACGGTGCTGTGTATTAGCTGAAAACAGTCATTGTACGTACGAAGCAGATATTTACAGTGAATGTGTAAAAACGAAACAAATCACTGTGATGTGAGAGTCATACAGCATTTTGTAGTTCAGCAGTAGTGTGTGAGACACTGAAAGAAGTACAGCAGTGCTTCCAGTGGCATGCTCCTACACAGACTGATTGAGTCTTTGGGACTGGTTGGAGAACAGCATCGTGTTCCTGAAAACACAACACAGACAGACTGCACCCATTTATTATTCAGAGTCTATATTTAGTCCATCATCAAACATGTCATCTTTCAACAACACGCTTCAAGTGTTCGTGAGCAAAGAACACCAACTGCTTTCAAATGCCACACTATCACAGACTGTAGCTGTGAGCTGAGGGCACCTCTCCTGCTCAGCCTGTAGGGGGCAGCGTTCATGAGTGTAGCCATGGTGCCACAGGACAGTCTGCTACTTTACCTCAGCCTCAACGAGTGTTTACCTTTATCTGTGTGTGTGTGCGCGTGCGTGTGTGTATTTAAATAATAGCAGGCACTCTTTAATCCACATGTCGTCACCAGTGTGAGCATTTTTATTTGTAAAACCAGTGATTACGTGATTGTCTACAACTGTGTAACTTACCTTATTACTATGTGTGCTAAATGCATTCTTAATCCCTTGCTGTTGATTGGCTTGTAGACTAACCTGCAGACTCTAACCTTTGTACCCACTTCCTGCTCCCTGACCCTGTCCCACAGAGGTGGCCACTCTCAACCCCTCAGTCTCTAGTGCCTTGCTTCCAGGTAACACACAGCTCAGTTGGAAGTTTTATGTTATCTACTGTTTGTCTCTGTCCCGTTTTTAATTTGTTATGTGCTTGTTGTTTTTAAACTAGTGTCTCTTTGTCTTACTGTTTGTATGAACCCTTTATGATGACAGTGTTATGTGTCCGTGCTGAGAGGAGACTCTCTGCACTGCTCCCAATGAGTCATTTGTTTTAGATGAAAAAAGGTTCTTCAACATGTCTACAAATGCATGCATGTTTCTGTGTGTCTGACACAAGCAAAGCCATGTCTTGTCTTTCTTCAGCCCGTCCAGACCCCCCCATGGATCTGGATTTGTCAGACCCAGCAGCACGCAGCGTTCGCCTCACCTGGATCCCTGGAAAAGAGCACAGGAGCCCCATCACAGGTAAGTAGGCACACATCAACCTGGATCCTGACAGGATTGTGTTATTTTTTTGAAACTGATCCTGTTGGGGAGACTGTGTAAGCAAAAGTAGCCTAGTTAGTTTCAGGTCACCACAGTTGAGACTTGATTCTGAATGGATGCTAAACTCAAAATCCTATTACTGAAGGATTTGGGTAAATTATAATCCATGTGGATACTGAAAGGTTGTAAAATGTATACTGGATCTTTGAACAAGCTGAAGTGGACAAATGGATGGGACATGGCGTGCTTCCAGAACACATGGACTCACAGACCTGCAGCAGGTTTTACTGTCTTGGTTTTTTCATTAGTTCTGTCTCTCCTCAGAGTTCTTGGTCCAGTTTGAAGAGGACCGCTGGGAGCCGGGTAGGTGGCAGAACTTGTCATCTTACCCTGGAGACCTCAACTCTGTCATCCTGCAGCTCGCTCCCTTTGTCAACTACCAGTTCAGGGTCATCGCCATCAACTCAGTAGGTCAGAGTGATCCCAGCCGCCCCTCGCCCCGGTACAAGACCACTGGAGCTGGTAAGGAGCATCGCATGCAATCATCTGACCTCTGATGTTTCAATTGGTCAGTCTTATTAGTTTACATGTACTCAAATTAGCTACAATGTTTTGGAAACATATGTTCACTAAAGGTTTACAGTTGCAGTTGAATACGTGTGAAGCTTTGCTGACTGGTTAATGTCAGTGCGCTCTGTTATGTTGAAACAAGCACCAGATGCCATTCCCAAAGGCCTACGGGGTTGGGGGTCCAGAAAGGACAATATGGAGATCACCTGGGAGGTAAGATGACGTCTCGTATGGGGAATGAATCAGTGAGACAGTGTAGTCTGCACTGAGAACATGTTAACAGTATAATGAAACTGAGGGTCACCTGAATGCAGATGTGTAATCAGGTGACCATGACAAACGTTTTAGGCTGGTGGTTAGCACTGTCAGCTGAAAGCACAAAGTCCTGTGTGCAAAGGTGCAGCTAGGACTGTTTTGTGTGGTGGCACATGTTCCCCGCAGTGTTAAATAGGATCTTTATGCATTTTGTTACTAGCAGAGTGAAAAATGCCGAAGATAACAGTATGCCAGACATAAAACAGTATTTTTGCTTCAACAAGTTGATATTAGCTGAAAACGTGGCACATCTTGGCGTGATGTGCAGTGTGTCTATTTCACAAAAGTGGACAAAAGAGTAAAAGCAGCAGGCCCAAAACACTATTTACAACAGAAACACGATTTGAAAAACTGTAGTGTTGCGCTGACACAGGACCAAACAGATGGACCTTATCAGAATCAGAATCAGAATCAGAATACTTTATTAATCCCTGGGGGAAATTATTTGTTAACAAATTAAATTATATGTTGATCAATCTAGGATTTGCATAAGCCTCATTAGAATGGTCTCAGTGTAAGAGCTCAGCTTTTCAGTACAGCAGTGATACTAAACACAGGGAACTTTGAATGCTCAGGCGGAGCAGAAAAGCACTATATAAGAACCATTTACAGCCAATGTGTGGACCTGGATAGAGAGAGATCCACAGTGGAACACCTTCAGTCATGCATGTGCCTTACCAGAACCTTGACCTCCACATTATTGAATTTGTATGGGATCAGAGAATCAAACTAAAGGGCGCTAACATTCAAAGAAGAGCTTTGCAGTGTCCTTCAAGAAGCCTGAAGAGCTAAAGAAAGCTTGCCTGAGAGAGTAGAACAGTACCCGTCTTAATTCTGTCAGCAAATTTGGATTTAGCTTCAGTCTTTTTAGTTTAAGTCATAATTAGGCATCTAACTTGTTTTAGGCGACTAAATATTATAAGATTGTCGTCGACTTAATCTGAAGGGAATTCAGTTAACTAAAAGTTTGTCATGTTTTTGCCGGGGTGCCGTATAGTTTACAAAATGTTGTGTTTTCCTTCACATCTTCTCTCAGCTTGTGAGATCAATTTTTCTGCCCAAGGAGATCAAAAGCCGTCGCTACACAAGCTGATTAATTCTGATTGGGTCTAATCTCTCCTGTCATCTGATTTTTATTGGTCAACAAAAGTGTCAAAACATTTCATCATAATTTTCATCTTCTTTTTATTAACAAAAATTATTAGCCAACAAACTCAACACTGGTTCAGACTCTGTCTTTTTGCCTTATTTAATGCATTTGCATGGATGTTTCACAGTTTCAGAATGAATCTGCACAACTTTCTCACATTTCCTTGCATCAAGATAAAACGTTCCCCATAAAATGTTGCTTCATCTAACAGCGTTCTTTTTTGTTGACCAAAAACAAGATGATAAATAAATCAAAAATAATGCACAGAAATATGATGAAATGTATCAACATGTTCACAAATAAACACGACATGTTGTGGAATAAGCTTGGAAGTGTCCAATCAGAATTTATCCCCTTGTACAGTAAGGTTAGATGCAAAACTTCCAATGTCTAAGTAAATGTATATAACCACCAAACAGTTATAACATGTAATTTGATAAGTATAACTCATCGTTTGTCCTGCCAATATGTGTAAATTCAGGCGCATCTCTCTGTTGACTTTTCTAGCCTCTCCTTGATCTGGAAAGAAATGGTCCAAACCTGCACTACATTGTGTGGTGGAGACGAAAAGACGCTGAAGAGGAGTGGAATAACCTGACCACAGTGGGGACTAACCATGTGGTCCACAATACAGAAATCTATGTGCCTTATGAGCTCAAAATCCAGGCCAGGAATGAGTTTGGAGCAGGACCAGAGTCTAACCTGGTCATTGGATACTCTGGAGAAGACAGTAAGTAAATCCTGACTACGAAGCAGCTTTTCATTTATGAGAGCAACCCATGTGGAGGCTGAGGAAAAGTGAAAACCAAACTGACAATTTGTTTTGAAAATACTGCTGACTGTTCACACATATTGTGTCCACTTGGATGTGTTCAGAGCCCACTGATGCTCCCACTGACCTGCGGGTATCAAAGGTTGACAGCACCAAAGTTATCATCCACTGGAACCCTGTGGACCTGAACTCTGTCCAGGGAGAGTTCAAGGAGTATAGAGTAAGACTGCCTTTGGTTTTTCTAATGAGAACAAACTGCAGGGTTGGTACATTACGCATCCTTTCACGTCCTCATTTTAGGTTTGACAGCGTTTTAGTAGGTAAAGGTGATGCATGGTCACGAATTGAGCTGCGATTGGGAAAGGCCTCGAAGGGGACTGGCGATGGCAGCCTGGCAGATCCCCATGGACTAATTAGAAGTGAAGAAGTTAAAGAAGGGAGGGTGGGGCACGTAAACAAGAACGACGGCTTGCAGAACTGGGAGAACCTATATAGATGAGAACCGGAGGGAGCGTGTTTGGAGGCGTGGTCCCGCTCCTGTTATTCCGTTACATAATTTCCAATTATCTTTCATGATCAATTTTGGATAATTTCTCTTGTGTAATGTCCTCCCATCTCCTGTACGTCTCGCCTATTAACACCTTTCTTCCCATTCTGCTTCCCAGTTATACTACTGGCGTGAGTCTAGCCAGGTTCCAGGTCTGGTGGTCAGTAAGGAGAAGAAGGTCAAAGGTTTCTATAGCACTACAGCCAAACCATCTGGCATGCTCAGCGACCTGGCGCCCTACTCGAACTACAAGATGTTCATGGTTGTGGCCAACAATCGCTTTGAGAGTCAACCCAGCAACACTGTGGCATTTACCACCAAAGAAGGAGGTGAGGATGCTGTGCACCCACCCTAAAAATAACAGGTTTATACAGGGGGAAATAATTCTTTGATCGTGTGCTGAATTTGTAAGGTCATCTTTCAAATAAATGAACAGTCTAAGATCTGACGGTACATGGTCCCATCCATTGGCCCCTCAGTGTACCCAGAAAAACACCACTGTGTTTGACTATAGCTTGGCGTTCTTTTAGATGTTCACTGGTTAACTCCAGACAGGCTCAGACATGTGTCTTCTTGAGCAAGGGGACCTGGTGGGTGTTCCAAGAAAACCCATTAATGCCACAATGGGTTGAAGTTCAGTTCATGTTCTGCTGTTCAGTATTGAATAGCAGAATTTTGGCTTTCTTGGGAGAAAAACAAGACAGTGTCTGACAGCACTATAAGAAACGATAGAGTGGTAATAAGTGTGTAATAAGAAACAAATAAGGCAGAAAATAGAGATTTATGATGGGAAACTGCTCTCAAGGAACACCACGAGACAGAGCTGTGCAGGAAGTCCAATTTTATCATGGTGGAAGCAAGACAGCAAAGGGAAGACAAAATCAGCTTGTCTTACCTTTGTGAAGAATTTTGGTCGCAGACTTACAAAACCTGAAGCTCGGAAACTGTGAGATGTCTCCTTTCAGCAAAGTCCATGTACGTCCCCGAGGGAGATCCGCGCTTTGTGTTTACATCTTTTTGCAGAATCTGTTTAGCTGCTCTCTAATCGTTTGCTGTTTTAGCTCTTTGGTGGTTGTTGAAATGGTTCTGTGAGCTTTTAGCTGAGATTGTTGACGTGTCTGTGGACACCACATGTCTATATTTAAGTAACAAATCTGGCAGTACATCCTGTTAAACCAGATGTTCTCCCTCTCATCCCTGGTATTGGAGGCATTGGGGTTCAACAGGTTAACTGTTCATTGTTTAATGACTGTGAGGAGTATGAACGGCCTGTTTTACGGTGTAGTGTGGTACCAATGGTGTTCTTGGTGATTGTGGTTCAATCTGTCCTTAAATTCAGATTCATTTGATAGTCAGTTTATATTTCTTCTCTTTCCGAACAGTCACACCAACAGCTTCTCACTGATGGTCTTGGAGCCCATTCCACTCGTGTGTAGGCCTAAAACCTTGCACAGCTTTTTGGTCTTTCCCATTGTGGTGGAGAGGCTGGAATAAAAGAAATTCATTCTGTGGACAGCTGTGCTTCTTACAGATAACAAGCTCAGATGAGGAATTTCTTTGATTGAGTAAATCAGGTTTGTAATCTGGCCACATGGGAACACAGGCAATCAGAATTCTGGCAGGATTGTTGGGGATCAGATTCTTGTTACACTCAGTGACATGGTCGATCGTCTCTCTCCATTAAAATGAAACTACCATCAAAATTAGAGACTTCATTTCTTTGAAAGTAAGCAAACATACAAATTCAGCACTGGATCAAATAACTACTTCACCATTGCATGTGATGTAGGCTGGAGCATCAGGTGGAGCAGAAAGGAATAAAGTAGTTGTCGACGTTGCACACCTTACAATGGCCCAGTACGCACACTGAGCTGGTACGAACTCACCTTGTGTCAGAACTTGAACATTGTGTTCCATGATGCTGACTAAGCATGTAAGCTTTAAGACACACAACACACACTGCAGTTTTTCTTGGTGCAGTCCAAACATGTGTCTAAACTGCATGTAGCTACTATGTTGCACACTGTTTTTTCTCTTTTGTTGTGATTGTAGTTCCAGACGCTCCAAGGTTCTTCAAGATTAATCGCAGAAGTTTGGACATGATCCACTTGGAATGGGCGAAACCTCTGGAGCCCAATGGCATCCTGACTGGATACCAGCTCAAGTACCAAACAGGTGAACTCATCTTATTTGTCAAACTCATGTGCAATATGTAAAATATGGCTGTGTTGTCACTCTGTCATTCCCTAAAGCTGTATTTTTTCTAAAGGCCAGCAGGCGTGGACTCCTCAGCGTCACTCTGTGTATCACTTCATTTAAACCTTAGTAAACGTTTTCCTAATGAGTTGGAGGTTTTGAGTTTTAAATCTTGTTCAATACATTGTCCTGTCCATTTTGTAAATGATGGGCCCATTTAGAGTCAAGCTAGAAAACTCGGTATGATTCAGAATAATTGCATCTCATAAAACAGCAGCTTGCCAAGTTTGTCATCTTTTATTATAGGAGTTAAAAAACACACCCAAGATGGGGATGTCCAAAACGCTTTTATTGATGGTTGAAATCATCATCAGCTGTTCAGCTCTTGAATGTAGACTTGTGAGTTTTTACAGGCCTTTAACGTTTAGTGCTTTGCTTTGTAGTGTTAGTACTGGGACCACATAGGTCTACAAGAGAGATGCATTAAGGGAGCAGTGTGATTGGTCACTTGGGCTTAAACTGAAATTGTAACATGTTACCAGTTTGTTAGTGACAATAAAGGTTGAAAGTTGGGCCTCTGTCTGCAGAAAGCACAACTGTGCTACATAGAACCAATGTCCAATCAGGATGGACCTCTGACAAATCAGCTTTATTGACCATTATGGTAATGAGGTAGAAATTGTAATATTCAAATGTTCTCATTCTGGAACAGCACCAGTGTGACTGTGCAGAAATGTACGCGAAATTCATGAAACGAATACTGCTGTGGATACGACTGAGATGATGATTGCAGCGTTCAAATGATCAACGAAGCTGAATGACAATGTGTGTGTGTGTGCGTGTGTGTGTGTGTGTGTG
>NW_005187658.1:264271-267244 GCF_000239375.1 Pundamilia nyererei | reverse complement strand
AGCTACATTGTAGCCACAGCCACCCTGGGGCGCACTGACAGAGGCGAGGCTGCCGGACACTGGCACCACCGGGCCCTCTGACCACCACCAGTAGGCAAACATGAGGTTAGTATCTTACCCAAGGACACAACGACCGAGACTGTCGAGCCGGGACTCGAACCGGCAACCTTCCGATTACAAGACGAACTGCCAACTTCAAAAACTAACATGAAAAATATGTAATAGTATTTTATTTCAAATTGATACCATAGGTGCATCTACTAAAAATCTCAGACAAGTTCAAATCCTGGCAACTCAAGGTCAGAGGTCAGGTTTTCTAAAAAGCCTGTGAATGAGTTCAGAAGGAATTTTCAAATTTACACCATAAAGTCATCTAGTAGAAGGCTGAGGGCTGACACTGGCAGTAATGGTGTGTGTCTGTGTCTGTGTGTGCGTGTCTGTGTGTGTTTGTGTGCGATGAACAAAGACAGGAAATAAACACAGTCCTCTAATAAAGTAAAGTATGAGGTTATCTGGAGAAGGAGCTGTGATCATTATTATTATGGTTACATTTTAGCCACTTGCTCAGAGACTTGAAGATGTTGCCTTTCAAACAGGGATGTATGGGCAGAGCTCTTTCCATTTCTGGGTACCTCCTACTGCAGACTACCAGTCCAATACCAGTGCTCAATAATTAGGAGGAGGAGGAGACTGGGAATCATTCTTTGTGTGTAAGAAACGAACAATTTGACCCTCAGTCAACAGCTTCAAGGTGACTGTAGGAACAATCATATAAGTATTATTCCTCACTGACCAGCTCACAGTTAAGACACTGTTGTCCTCTATGTTTTCTAGCTAATTTCTTCTTCTGCACCTCCTCACGTGTGTGTTGCATCCAGTGGCAGTGAGATCATATTAATTGAGCAACATGTTACCTCAACCACATGTAGAAACAAACCCGTGGACACTTTGAAGTGCACCTCTGAAGCAACCTTCTTGCTGCCATGTCTGTCTGTCTTACAACTCTCATGTTTTCATTCTCTGTTTTTATTGGCAGAAAACTTTACTGACACGACAGATCTAGGTAAAGGGGATCAAGAAGTGCAGCATGTCTGTCACCTTCTCCCCAACCCCAGCCTATCCATCCACACACTAACAGCAGTGCAGTCCACCTCCATTGCCTGATAAGAATCAGTTCTGCTGCAGGGTGAGGTGCAAAGCAGTGTTAATGAAAATTAGACTAATCATCATCCTAGAAATGGATGCGATTGGAAACTAAGCTTTTTGATGATCTAAAACGTAGGTTTAAGACGTCACAAAGTGATTTCCTGACTGAACTGCTGTTCGTGCTGCTCGCCTGCCTCTCCTGCATCTCAGCATTGTTTTCTGAGAGTAAAGCTGCTCTCGGGGATTGAATACGCTCGCTTCCCACTTATTGTGTCTGGGATTCACACATTCAGCTGCTGGACTTTTCCCTCATGTCCTGCTAGATCAGTACATACTCTCTTGTAGTCTTCCTTTGGGCAGTGTATATATCTGCTGACCTTTAAATCCAATCCCTGATGGCATGCCTCCACTATACAATCTCACTGCATCACTGCATCACTGCATCACTGCATCGCTGCATTTTTCTGTGTGCTGTGGAACACAAGTTCACCTTGTGCTGGAGATAATGACTTCTCACACCCTGTCACTGGATACAGTGTCATGATGACACTGCTGTTTTTGGTGTGGGAAATAAGGGATGATGCACATACGTGCATCCGAAGATGGAGGTGTGTGACAGGTGTGTGTTGGGCAGGACAGACGAACACCATCAGCAGTTGGCATTGCTGCCTTGACTATTCCTCAGAAGTCATGTTGCTCTGTCATCTTCATCCATTGCTGTTCTTCTCTGGATGAATAGCATGTTCAGGAGATCACAGGTAATGTTGTTAGAAGCTTTTGGCTGAGCCGGCCCACCTCACTGAGCTCTCCTGCACATTCTGATATTGCACTAACGGCTGTTTGAGGGCATGCCTGGATTTGATCCCGGTGATAAAAGCATGCTTGCTGGGGGGGGTTGGTGCTTGGGTAGGAGCATCAGTAGTGGGGCCCTTCACTGGCTGGATACAATCTCAAGTTGAAGGTACAGTAGATTTCTTTCAAGTGAAATTAACCTGAGGTGTGTGTGATCTCCACAAGGAGTCTCCAAAGTGTCAAAAGCTGAAGAAGAAATCAGTGAAACTGCTGGACTGCTTATATGAAAACGTTCTATACCAGAGCCACTATAACACCTTCTGCTAATACCTACTTTAAGAAGTATAAACATCTTGTACGTATTATGTCTAATCATGTTTCTGTGATCTACAATGGACCTCTTGGGGAGAGTTCACACACATGCCTTATTGTTCGATGGTAAATGCAGTGACTGTGCAACCGTATACTGCCTTCCTGATGTCATGACAGAACAAATAACAATTATACTTGAGTTAATCAAACCACTCGTTATAATTCTATCACCAGTGCTGATAGTTTCTCTTTGTAGTGTCTGCAAGAAAAGTTTTTCCCAAAGCGATCCAAGCTGTTTCCCAACTTTCCCTCAAATGGGTGAAAAATGTATCTTTGATCAGGTCTAATGAACCATGTATGGGTAGATTTAGAGTTAGTAGTGACTAAAACGCAGACATATTTTAGCGCTGTACTGACTGAGCTCTTTCCATTTCCCAGTCAGTGCCCAGTCTGTGGGTTACGGCCACCACGGCGTGTCAGTCTAATACCAGTGTTAGATTATGAAAGTGTAATCCTCACGTCAGGAAGAGACTGGGAATCAGTCTTTATGTGTAAGAAGTTATCAGTAAAACAGTTTTACATTTGAGCCTCATTCTGTTAAAAACAAAATGACATAAAATTACCTTCAAGTTTATAAATGTACCAAAAAATATACAATAAATATCTCCATCTCCATCTTCATCCGCTTTATCCGGGGCCGGGTCACGGGGGCAGCAGCCTAAG
>NW_005187658.1:261815-262796 GCF_000239375.1 Pundamilia nyererei | reverse complement strand
ATTGGCGGGTCATTCCCCTCATCCCCAGACTCTGCTTCCTCCTCGGAAGACGTGTCAGTGGGATTAAGGAGGTCCTCGTAGTATTCCTTCCACCGACTGACAATTTTCTCAGTCGACGTCAGCAGCGCTCCGCCAGCACTATACACAGTGCAGGTAGAGCACCGCTTTCCCCTCCTGAGACGTCTGACGGTTTGCCAGAATCTCTTCGAGACAGTCCGAAAGTCTTTTTCCATGGCCTCTAGGAACTCCTCCCACACACGAGTTTTTGCTTCAGCCATTGCCCGAACCGCTTTCCGCTTGGCCTGTCGATACCTGTCGGCTGCCTCCGGAGTCCCACAGGCTAACCAAGCCCGATAGGACTCCTTCTTCAGCCTGGTGGCTCCCTTCACCTCTGGTGTCCACCATTTGTTTCGGGGATTACCACCACGGCAGGCACCAACCACCCTGCGGCCACAGCTCAATGCAGCAGCTTCGGCAATGGAGACGCTGAACATGGTCCATTCGGACTCAATGTCCCCAGTCTCCCTCGGAATGCTGTTGAAGCTCTGCCGGAGGTGTGCGTTGAGGATCTCGCGGACTGGGGCCTCTGCTAGACGTTCCCAGCACACCCTCACTACGCGTTTAGGTGCACCAGGTCTGTCCAGCGTCCTCCCCCGCCACCTGATCCAACTCACCACCAGGTGGTGATCAGTTGACAGCTCAGCCCCTCTCTTTACCCGAGTGTCCAGAACATATGGTCGCAGGTCTGCTGATACGATTACAAAATCGTTCATCGATCTACGGCCTAGAGTGTCCTGGTGCCACGTGCACTTATGGACACTCTTATGTTTATTAGTTTCAGATGTAGCCATTCTTGTATTTTGCTTGTTTACATTATTGTATTTTGCACAACTCTGTTGCTTGTGAAGCTTGCACACAAGAATTTCACTCACATGTACTGTACCAATGTACCTGCACATGTGATGTGACAATAAAAGTGAT
>NW_005187658.1:244839-260816 GCF_000239375.1 Pundamilia nyererei | reverse complement strand
CCCTGGGATCCCTGGGACACACAAACCCCTCCACCACGATAAGGTAGCGATTCAAAGAGGAGTACAATAAATATACATTCTAATAAATACCAATTCATTAGAATAGCGATTTATATTACAAATAAATATCAACAGGTTCAAGATGATTACAGTGAAAAAATACAAATGATATTAGCATTATTTATCTAATTTATCATTAATTTATCTGAGTCGATGAGACACGAGGATCACAGGGAGGAACAAGACCTAAGAACTAGAAATCAGGAAATCATTAGAAACCCTGAATCAAAGAGCATAAACACTGGGTCCCACGTAGCCTAACACTTTGGACGAAACACATTATGAGACAACATCTGTCCTCCTGATGACAGAAGAATAACGTGCATGGATCCTTGGAATGAGATGCTCTCAAATGAGGACTGTGATCTTGCAGGGAATTCCTCGAGTGTTTCTGCTCAGGGATTCTTTGACTTCTCATGCGTATGCATGCGTGTGCGTATGCATGCGTGTGCTAGTAAGCATGTGTGTGTGCGTCATTGTTCATCGTTGTGTTTGACGTTCCTGCTACCTTGTCTTTAACCCTCTGCTCTCTCCTCCTCTTTTGTAGTCGAGCTTACCGACTCCTTTGTGGCTTCTGGTTTCACTCCTACTCCTACTCCTTTTGGTTATCCTTCTCCTACTACCATTGCTCCTACAACCATTAGTACCTCAGCTACTCCCACTCCTACAACTACGACTTCAACCACTACTATTGCCACCACTTCTACTACTGAGGCAACCACTACCATCCTTCCAATGCTGTTCACCACCAAGCGTATTGACCAGAATGTGTTGGGTACTTGCTGTTGTCCCATTCTAGTTTTACTGTCTGTCTACCATTTGAATTGAACTGTATTCTCCTACCTGAACAGTAAGCTACATCAGGGTTTCCTTCGATACGCTGTGCTGTACCTGCTGCACAAAAAGTGGGGAGTTGCTACAAAATACTGGGTTGTAGCCAGCAAATATCTTCCTGGTCAAGGAGCGAGAACCTAAACGTTTATTTCACAGAACATGATGGCTTTGAGTTTCAGTAGTTTGATTAGTACTTGGACACTGGCAGTGTTAGGACTGAAGTAATCGCTAACTCAGAAGTAAACATTACAATTCATTCATTCATGAACTTAAAAAAACTATGCAGATATATTTGGGTGGGGGGGGGGTGAATATAGTTTAATGCTCTTAGTTTGATTTTGAGCAAAGCATGGAGTCTGTTTTGTTGTAGGAAGACTTGTGCAAGGCTAGCAGTCTGCACGGGTCCAAACAGAGCCCTGTGTGTGGTTGTTGTAACTGTGCCCTCTCTGCCTCTTGCTTCCAACTTTGAACTCTTTGTCCCCTACCCCACCCCCCACCTACCCTACCTTGTGTAGTGGCTTCTGGGCGAGAGATCTGGAATTTGACGGTGGAGCCTAACAGTAACTACGCTAAAGTCAGCTGGACGCACAACTTCCCGGCCAGCAGCAGCGATTTTGTACTAGAGTTCACTCTGGACAGTAAGAAATCAGACCAAGCTCAAACTGCGCTACTGAGATATAAACTGTGAACTAAATGTTCTGACTACAGAGTAGATCTACAAGGATAGTGAAGTAAAACCGGAGCTTCAAGGTGCAGAGTGTAGGTGGAGCTGAACAGGTAAAACCAAATGTTATCACACCATTTGTACATTACGGGAATACAGGACACTACAGCATGGTGGCAAGGAGGAGCCCGGATCCAGGTTTGAAGTTCTCATAAGCATCTTCAAACCGAACATTAGAATGAAATAAATAGATGTAGTCAACATAAACGTCTGTTTGATACTGTGTGTGCAAGCTTGAGGTCAGATGGTTCAAATTGGCTTCCTTTTTGCTTTTTATAAGTGCATTCTTTTGCTAACAATTCACATGTAATCAGCTTGAAAAGACCTAACAATATATCATTTAGCTGCAGTAACACAATCTGTAGTTAGATTTTAATGTGACTGGATGAGAGGAAAACATCTGGATGTGCAGTAGCAGTCTTGAAAATGTTTTCCAGATCAGCATAATATTGATTTTAGTCACAACAGAAATGGTACATCTCAATGTAATTATATTCAGATGAAAGATGACATTTTGTTCCATATACTTCGCAGTTACACGTTAACTGAGAGCCGTTTTTAGGCAGCATCTGCAAAATTATTTTCCCTCTCACTCTTTGGTTCTGCCTGTTTGAGTGCACCATGTGCATGGATCTATGAGTTCTGTTGCCTTTCTTTGCGTTGCTTTTGTTGGCCCGGCGCTGGGATGGGCTGCTTTCTTTGAACGGCTGTTTAACTGTGTCTTTGTTGCTCACCAAGGCTGCCATACTCACCTGCTTGGTATGAAGTGCTGTGTACTCTGGCTTTTAATCATCCCACCTTTTCACAGAGCAAAATTGGGTAGCTCTGATCAGACATCTCAGTTACTGCTGTTTGCTTCAGCCCAGTCTATAAAGTCTGGAGCAGAGAAAGGATGGAGATGTGTTTGTGTACTTGTGCTGAGATTTTAATTATTAATGTCTGCGTGTGAGGAAAGGAAGTGATGTGATTGGTCTGATGCTATCCACTTCTCTCACCCATCCCTGCACTGTCAGGCTGTCAGGATGTGAGATCTAGACTTTTCTTTCATACAGACTCTTGATCCGTGGTAGGTCATGTTTGAGGACACAGTGTATGTAACCCTGATAAGATAAACCACAGCAGGCCTAACGGGAGATCTGTCCAGCCAGGGTGTGTTTGTTTTTAGGTTGACTGAGACAAAGGAGACGCTTCTTCTCTCATTTTTGAGACAACAGGGATATTACATTGTTTCAAAAAACATAGTAAGTGATATAAATAAATCTTAACCTCTTCCAACCTATTGTAGAGTAAGATGAACTCGTGTAAAGTAGTAAAGCTGTTTATAATGTGTGTTTATTGATTTTATTAAGACTTTCAAAAGAGTCCACATTTTTTTTCGTTTATTAAGTTTTTTTTGTTTGTTTCCAATTGAGAATTAGCTAGCTACTGGAGCTAACCAGCGCTAACTACAACCCAACAGTAAACAGGAAGTACCAGGGCTGGACTGGGACAAAAAATGGGCCCGGGCATTTTGACTAGAAACCGGCCCCCCAGGTATTATAGGAAAAGCCATGAAGCCTTTGAATGAAAACAAACGCTGCTGTGACAGTGATGCACAGTCTTGTTGGTATATGTATGATTTCTATACGTTTGACATCAGATTAAAACTTTGGTCGTAAGATTCAGATAATTATTTCATAAAAGTGAGACAGTTTAAATGAGAATAAGAAAGAAAAGTATTTCTTTGTGCCCCCCTCTCCCTGTTAATGCCCTACCTGCCCCCCTTTGCTAGACCCGCCTCTGCACAGTTACCAGCTGTCAGCTGCTTAGAAAAGGCTCCTGGTGTTATTTGTCTCTCAGAAACAGTTCATAACTTCAACTCATTCATATCAACCCTCTGCTGGTTTCCTCTTTCTGGCGCAAAGTGGGTGATAAACAAACAAGAGCGAAAAGCCAATCAGCTGATCACTGATCAGTTTCATGACTGAAGTAGCAACAGGAGAGAGAGGGGGGAGAATGAGAGGAGAAGAAGGCAGCTGTGCAGCAAAGACAGAATAACTGCAGCTTTGTGTCTTTTTCCATTGTAGCTGAAGTCCGGGACAAACGGTTCCTTTTCACCTCAATAAGAAAGGTGTAATATTTTCTCTGACTGTAAAAAGTCAGCATAACGAGAATAAACTCCACCTAAACTTGGTTTATATCTGACCCAGATAGACTTCAGCTCATAACTTCTTACTTGAAGTTCAGTTCACCTGGCGCTCCGCCTGGCGGCCGCCTCGGGTCTCTCCTGTTCTGCTGTTGTACTCTACTTTATACGGTTACAAAAACAACAAAGAAAGAAAGAAAACAAGAAAACAAATCCCAACAGGGTTTTAAATGCATTGAAGAAATTGTATTGATACTATCTCTACTCAATACAGAATGCATGTAGGTCAGGTCATAGACTTTACGACATTACGACAGGAGTGCATTATTGATGCTGGTGGGTTAGGGCTACCGAGAAGGCCCCGCTACATGTCGCTACAGGTCACGAACACGTCCCAACACACTGCCCGAACAGGTTACTAACCCTGGACAACCTGTCCCCAGAGTTAAGGGACGTATCCGGCAGAGCTAGCCACAAAAACTGCCACAAACTGCCTTTTTATGTTTGATTGTTATACTTATTTAAAAAAAAAGAATGTGGAGAATATATTGTTTAGGAAAAGGATTGGGTTACTTTGATTTTTTTACAGCTGCTTGAAAACAATAAACTAGCATTTAAATACACTGTTTTCAAATAGGGCTGACTGTCATGAGGTTAATTATTTAGCCACATACACAAAAGAAAGACGTGGCAGATGGATATCATTTTACAAATGACAAAAAGCCTTTCTCATAGCACTTCACTGACTTTTGTCAAACAGCATGTTCTTTGTGTGTCTGTGCTTTCTTTGGCTGGTTTGAGGACTGCTGTAGCATGGCTTGGTAATCACCCATGTTGGATGACTTTCACTTTGTGTGGCTAACAGCATGGTGCATGATGTCACTTCATGCTGCCTCTTCAGAGTGTGTCTCATGGGCATGACAGACGTGTTTCTGCTGAAAACGTGCAGGCTGTCATCACTGCTTTCTGCCTGGACCTTAGAGATAGGAGGGGGTCTGGTGTCTAACTGAGACGAGCAATGTTTTGCCACCTGACTTAGATTTAACTCAAAGTGCTTACATTTTAAAATCCTGTTTAGTAGCATCTTCTCTCAGTATGGAGCTTTATGTCACTGGGTTGGTTGTTTGGTTGCCGTCAATAGACTTGCTGTTAGCTGACTAGTAACAGAACCAATAACCTGGGGAAAAACAGGGACAATAAAAGCAGTTTAAGGGGGTCACTTTTGTTCTGCACCTAGCTGCAACAATGGGTTTTAAATCAAGCCTATACTGTCCACTTTCACTTTATCACTTAAGCAGTCAGCGGTTCTTTGTTGTTTGGCTAGCTGCACTGACTTGGGAAAATCTGCCTGTATTGTTCGGGCTACAAAGTACTTTTTAAATGAAGACTGTTTGGATGAGAGACCAACTAGCTGGAGCCCAATACTGCAGCCTTTCCTCGACAGGCCGGGTGCAACGAGCCGCACAATTAGCTCAAATAAAGTGTTCGCAAATTATGATATAATATATGCGCTATTTTATATAATAAAATATGCGCTTTTTTTCCCAAGCACATCAAACAGTTCACTGTGTTTCTTATTAAAACACGATCCAAAATCCTGACCTTCATGCGCATGGTCGAAGGAGAAAAAGCCTCCATGTTAAAGTCTCCTTCGCCTAAATGTAGGTGAAGGAGTAATCCAGTCTCCAGGGGTGTGGAACCTCCACAAAGTCTCGGGGAAATATGCCGACGCGAGAACTGCTACATAATGTAACTGGACATACAACAGCTTGTGGACAAAGTTTCTAGTTTAGATGTTATTCTTTTTTGTTGAGGCACCTTAAGAAGTTAATAGAGACAATACAGTTCATCATTTCTTTAAGTAGTCAGTATACCGATCCACACTCGCTTCCAGTGATCGCTGCCCGAAAGTGATTTCCAGAATTTTTCAAAAGAATGATTTCTGGAAATTATACTTTTATGAAAGAATATCAAGTAGTTTACAGCCAAAAAGAACATTCCCATTGTAAAGTAGCTGCTGCAAAGTGACTTTTATCCAGGTAAAAAGTGTTGTTGACATTAAAAATGTCTTATTTGAAGAGAGATGGAGGGTATCAGACATTGAAACAAATGTAATATCGCAGTTGTATAAACTTACCTGATAATCTTGATAATGCTTTCCTGTGAAAGAACGATGCAGACAAACCCCGCAGAATTTCAAAGGTCTGCTTATGTCCCACGGAGTTACTGGTTTTGTTGCTAGTTTGTGAACATAAACTAATGCAGAGTAGATCTATTGATGGTAACCAGCACCAACGTTGTGTACTGACAGAAGACGGTGCTGAACATGTTTTAAAACGTGCTTTTCAGCCGATTGTATTCCAGTGGTTTTGCTTGACAGACAGTGGTCCTTGTGCCTCACTATTCCACTACTAGCAATGATCAGGATTCTGCAGGGAACTTGACCTTGAAGAAAAAAGTAGTCAGAGGGCCATAAAACAGTAAGATTAATCAGAACATATTGTCTGAAGTGAGAATTTCATAAAGTGTTGTGGCCAGGCATACATACTGTTTAATCCATATGTTTTACTAATTTAAAGAGATGAATGAATCTTTATGGCCACTGTGGTCGCAGCATTGCTATCAGCCTCAGTTCAGCACCGCCACCCTGCTATCAGACAACAGCAGTCTCCCTGTAAAGCACTGTGATGCTGCAGACTGTTGTATGCCCGGTTTTAAAGTGGAGCGAAGGCCACACCCCTGGAGTGTGATTGGCCTCTTAATTGTGTTTCCAAGGTAACAAGACGAAGAAAGATGTAAAGAGTCAACAGCCCCCCATTAATGTGGTGGATCTCATCCCAGGCGTCGTGTATCACCTGAGAGTTTACTCCCATCTATTCAACAGTGTCAGCAGCAAATCTGTCACCTTTAAGACCAAAGCAGGTGAGACCACACCTGGCCGTGTGGAGCAAGGATGGGAGCCAGCTGGGCTCCTCTACGTATTTGACACAAGTAATATCTACACTGACTAAGTCAGTGCAGGGCGGGTTGTCACGGTTTGTTTAATTGATATCTGTCTTGTTTTTTCCCAGCAGTAAACCTTCTACATTTGAAATGCCTCAGATTTAGAGGGCTTGTGTTTAGAAATGGAATCTACATGACAAGAAGTACAAGTTAGTTTAGATCGTGTGCTTACTTCTGGTAGTTCACGGCCCTGTGTTTTTAACCAACTAAAAAGTTCGACTTTGAAGAGATATATTTATTGCTTCTGTCTTGTGTGTGTGTAAAAATTAGAGATGGCACGATACCACTTCTTTATGTCCGATACCGATATCATAAATTTGGATATCTGCCGATACGATATGAATCCGATATAGTGTTTTTAATCAATAAAACTGTTTTTTAAATATCTTGCTGCATTTTGTTCATACTCAAGTTTAAATAAACAACTACACTAAAGCTATTCTGTTATACCTGTATGTAAAAAATGCACTGCACCCAAAATATTTCACAATTCAGCAACACTGATCAATCTAATAAACTTAAACCTGCTCCATCCTCCCTATTCTGGTATTTTAAAGAGTACTTAGCATAAATATTAAGCAACCTAACTAATAGGGTTCCAACTCCCAGCAACAACAAAAATAGGGAACCCCCCCCCCACCTCATGATGCTTAATCGACGTAATCAATTTGATGCAGTGTGAAAAAAAATGCACAGAAATCAATTATTTTTCAAGAAATATTAAATAGATTCAACATCTTTCTTGCACGTTGTCACAAGTTTTGTGAGGTGCTTTTTTGATATTTAATGGATCGGATTACATTTTTTATTTTTCTCTGATATCCGATCCAGTAATTTAGGTCAGTATCAGACTGATACGTAATATCGGATCGGTCCATCTCTAGTACATATATCTGTTTATATATGCAGATATATGTTACTGGTCCAAAGTTTTAGAACACCACTATTTTAATGCCTCATTGCACTCTGAAAACAGCTCTATGTTTTGGGTGGTTGATGGGGCTGCAGGGTGCTGTGGTAGCTGTTTTGGTTCAGGGGGCCTCTCACTGTGTACAAGTCACCGACCCTGGATCCACCAAAACAGCCCCTTCAGTAGTCCAGTGTCGGTGTTTCGTGGCCCAGACGAGCCTCTTTGTCTCATTCTGATGTCTGGCTTTCTTGCTGCAACTCGTCCTGTCAAACCTGCAGCTCGAAGTTTCTCTTCACAGCTGAAACTGAGACTTTCTCACTACGACCACGATTAAACTGCTTGAAGCTGTTGTCCTGTGAGCCGCCGTCACACAGCTGTTAACTCTCAGAAACTTGTCCTCTGATTCAGTCGTGTCTCTGGGTCTGCAGACCTCCTCCTGTCACAGTTTCTGAGCCTTTGGCTGAAGGAAGCTGGACTCACTGTCTCTCTGCAGGACAGACCTGCATTTATAAGTGTTATGATGGTCTGTGTCTCTTCCATTGTTAAATTTTGTAGCAACACTCTACTTTCTGGAGTACTGTTCAGCTGATGCTCACGAGAGTACATCAGTGTGTCCCAGCACTGCTTTGTGCAGACAGAGGGGGGAGTAATCCAGAAAAGCTGGAACAGCTGTAGGAAGTACCAGCAGCAGCTTTCAAGGCTTGATCAGCCTCCATTGCTGCAGAACAGATTTAAACTGTTAGCCCATGTTGTCCCTGAAAAAGGCCTTTTCGTATGTGCACATTAGTTTTCAGTTTGGGGTAAGCTTTGTTTTTAACCACTTCCCTTTGTACCATTTCGATCTATTCGTTGGACTTGGATGACTTGAACTGCAATAAATTACTGGAAAAATCAGGGTGTTCCAAAACTTTTGACCAGTGCGGTATCCTTCTGGTGAGTTAAGACTAATGACTAAAACAAGCTGTCAGCTCAAGTTCCAAATATGGGACATGAACATGAAGCTGGGATAAATCAAGCACCGGTAAAAATGACTGATCTTGGTAGGCAGTTGGTACAGTTTGTCAACCAGCAGAGAAACTCCTCATGCAGGCTTACACAGTGACTGTGGCAGCTGTGAAACAAAGTCCCTGACTTGTTGGGAAAAAAGTACATTTTTCAGATTAAATCACACAGTGTGTGAATTTTTAGGCAATCACTTGACATGGACAGGATCATGTTCACTGCATCATCCTCACTGTTTTTGGGGAAATGATGACATATTGGTTCTGAGCTGTTGACGTCTGCTGAGCGCTCTGGGATGGGTTAGGGGGTTAACCCTAACCCTCCTCAGATAAATACTAACTCTCTTTGCGTTCTTCTTTCTTGTCCACTGTCTCGTCTTGTTCGTCTCTCTGACACGACTCCAGCCTACATAGACCAGGTAGACATAGCCACGCAGGGCTGGTTCATCGGATTGATGTGCGCCATCGCCCTTATCATCCTGATCCTCCTCATCGTCTGTTTCATCAAGCGGAGTCGTGGAGGAAAGTACCCAGGTAAGCTTCCCACAGCATTCTTATGCAAGTCTATTCTCTTGAGTGAAATCGTGCAGACAGTGGGAAGAAGTGATTATTGAATTTGTGGCGCCACACAGAGACTGAATATCCTTTAATGCCGAGAGGAAGAATATGTCAGTAATGTCACAGTTCATCCAGGTAGTTTCCTTTTAGAAGATCAATGGTCTTAATGGTCTTGAGAGTCGTGGGTATTTTAGCCAGTGCTGTCATATGTGGCTACAAGGACATAGTTAGAGCTAGTTACTGATTCCATCTCCCACGCCTCATGCCATTACACGTCTGGGTGGAAGGATGTTGTTGAGGTTTCATCAGCAGAGCATTTTCTGAAGCATCTGGGTTCAAGAAGCAGGTCTGTGTATTGTAGTGAATCAAACCTTCAACAAACAACAAGCAGTGAGCCTGAAAGGAATCTTTGCTCTTAGCGAATGTAAGCTAGTCTTACTTTGCTGTGTCTGCACCCAGGCAGAGGTCTGTTCTTGCAGCTCCTCTGGTGACCAGGTGATGATGCATCTCACGTGCTCTTGTTTCCTGATGGGTCACTAAACTACCACCTTGACTTTTTCCGTCTGTCCACTGAATTCAAGGAATGCCAGTGTGGTGTGAAGCTGTCTGCTTTGACATACAGTCTGTTTTCCCAGGACTGTGACTGGGCCTGTGTTTCTGTGCTGGTGCCGTCCTAACACAAAGGGATTTCTGAGTAATACAAACAGACACGTGTGTGTAGAAAATAAGAAAACAATACCTGATTGATCTTCTTTTGCTGTGGATTGTAAATATGTGCTCTTCATTGGCTTAAAGTATAAATAAATATTGTTTTACTGAAGCAGCTATGACGAGAGGAAGAACAGCTGCTTACCAAAGGGCGAGTGGCACACTGCGCTGTGAACTCATGTGTTTACCTTTGACAACATCAAAACATGAATCAATATTGTCATGCACTATTTTAAAGAAAGGAAAGCACACTGGTCTTTTTTATTTAAATATTTCTTTTGATAATGGGTGGGTGGTTTCAGACGGGGTCTCTGGACAAGACAACACGAGGTGACTGAAGTCTTCTTAGATATCTTTCAGCGCAGTATGGAGGAAGAGCGGTCAGTTTTCCATTTGTTTCTCACTCTGACCAAGAGATGATGATAAAGATGATTCCTTACATCTAATTTTGTGAAGACGGCTGCCCCGCCTAGAGGTTCAATACTGAGCTTTGCAGAACTCGTTTGTTTTAAAGGAACAACAACAAACCTTTGGGAACAGGAGGAAATGAAGAGGGGTGAATATCTGCTGTGAGGGATTTGTAGGTTTCTCTTTGCACAGCTTGTTGTTGTTAGCAGCCAGAGTCGCAGCAGGCAGCCTGACTCCAGCTGATCAGTCAGTACCGGGAGGACAGCCAGCTGCTGTGTGCATGAACAAGTTGGAAACAGACATGACAAATATGATGATGGAAAACTCAGAATTTAAAATCAGGGTTTCGAGGTTTTACAGCATTTAGCTGGATTGCTGTTTTGTGTATTATAACGTAATGGTCATGAATGACTTAAATCAGAGTATTGTTAATGTTTTACAGTTTTTGTAATGTCCAGGTGGTGGCTACACGAGCTGTTTCACAAAGGCTCTGGGTAGGTGCTGACTCAGTGACAAACTAATATAACAGACCAGTGACCAATAACAGAGACTGACAAGCCTTCAGTCAGGAATGTGGAACTAAAACTAAACGTTTTTAACAAATATGACCAACTCACAAAGCTACTGAAGAGGATCAGGGTCACTGGGAAAGAGAAAGAAACCTTTTCCCCAGTGGCCCTGATCCTCTCTCTGCAAACCCAACATAATGCAACTGCTACTAAAACAGGCTTGACTGTCCCTTCACATAAATGCTCTGTGTTCCATGTTCCACTCGGCCTGAAGAAATGTCACTAAATGACCTGAACATGTGAATTCTTGTTTAATTGGCAGCAACTGAACGAAGCCTTGGAGTGAGCTGCTTCATATAGGACGAGCCCACACTCGTTGTTCATACACTCTACACACAGTACACAGTGTAAACTTAGTATGTGACAACTGAAAGCAACTAAACCAGCAGATGGGGACTAACTAAATGATTGTATTTTCAACATAAAGCCCTGAAAATCTGTTGACTCGAACAGCTGCAGCCTAACACCTTTGTTGTCTTCCTTGGCAGTGCGAGATAAAAAAGATCTCCCCTTGGACGCGGTGGATCAAAAAGACCAGGATGGATCCTTTGATTACCAGTAAGTATAAATAGCTTGTTCTGCATTACTATTCCTGTTATACGCTCATGTAAAGCTCGTCAGCAGTTATCAGTCACGGTGGTCTGCAGCCCCTTCAGTAATGAACCTGCATATGTACCAACGTTACATAGCCTGAGTTTAAAATTTAAGCAATAAAGAACTGAACCAGAAACACTATAAGACCACGAAGCACTGCTGCTTAGAGGAAAGCCAAATGAAACGTCTTTCAACATTTGAATTGAAATGGCAGCTGTGTCCAGCTTCTTTAATTATTACTGTAAAAGCATCAGCCCAATGTTGGTGCCAGTTTCTAAAGGGAGTTCAGTCTGAGTACACCTACAGCTGAGCTCTGTGGGGAACAGCATGCACAGGGGTTAGCTCCGTGTTAGCGCCTTTCTGTTGAGGCCAGGGTTAGGGTGAGGCTCCTCCTACTCTGTGACTGAGTGATCCTTAAGACTAGAGTGTTTGAAGTGAAGCGTGATGTGTACATAAAGCTGCTCACTATTCTAACAACATACATGTGAATAACTTGTAAACACACGTTAGTGTTCAGACCACGTCTGGCACATTTTTCTTGCTGGTAGTTGGTTAGAATAGAATAGAATAGAATAGAATAGAATAATCCTTTAATTGTCCCACAAGGGGAAATTTGGTTGTAAGTGTAGCTAGTTATGAGTAAAACTTCTGGAACAGCAATAACACAAGTGCAGTAAAGTGTGTGTTGGAGTGTGTACACCGTGCACATTCAGACTGGTGTGCGCGACTCTTTGAAGGAGCAGAGTTAGACGATCTCCTGACCCAGCTACACCCTTTATCTAGTTTGGAACACGTCCGTGTTTCTCTCTGAAGTGCGCACACAAATATATTCAAACTCGATACCATGTACTGTGTAAAGGCTGCTGTGTAATGTCAAGGACATGTGGTAAGTTGCATCTTTTGCTCCTTCCAGGTTCCACTGAGCTCTGTGGCCTCATTCTTCTTCATGACGAATGAACCTGTCCCTTAATTTGCCAACAGTCCCTTTAGACTAAAGACCTTTAAGTTTAACCTGCTTCCTAAATCTGAAGTGGACGTGTTCTAACTGAGCTGTGTGAGAGGGCATCTTAACTTTTATCACCACAACTTTAACATCAGAATTTCATTTGTGACCCCGGGTCCTAAATGGGTCCATTAAATCACACAAATGGGTCCCACATAACGTTCATAACTGGGCTTGTACTTAGAATGACAGCTGCTGTTTTTTGACTCACACTGTGTGTTCAGGGTAACTTCGAGAGGTGCAATGAGCGTTTGACCCCAGCATGCTGTGCTTAATGATGTGTTTCCTCCTCCAGAACCTGTTTTCTGTCAGTGAACAGCTCAGGGTCCAGCCCATTCAGCTGTGTGTTTTTACACTAACCCATGCATGCACAATGTGGAACTTGTCTTCCTTCCTTCCTTCCTTCCTTCCTTCCTTCCTTCCTTCCTTCCTTCCTGCCGTCTTATGTGGTTCCTCACATCTTGTCCCTCTCTCTCCCCCAATGCTGAAATGGGTCATCTGTCCCTGACAGGAACGAGAACGAGAACAGGTACTTTGGTTTTCAGCAAAGTCTTTTGGCCTGAGCATGTAGGGGTAAGCGGTGTGAGGGTGGGGGTAAGAACAGGATAAGGTGTAGCATGTTTGGAGACTTGACAACATGCCTGCATTGTTGGCTTTTGGGTCAGCCTGCAAAGAGGGTGCAGTTTAAGTCCATGATGTGAGCAGTAACACTCCATCTGGACTGCATTTAATGTAATATTCAGGAAAAAATGGAAACAGAATTTGTATTTGCTCCGTCAGTTATGACCAGCTGTTCTTGCCCAAAACACAACAAAGCTCTGATTCTAGCGGTATCTCAAATTTTAGTAGAAATAAAGTAGGAATGCAGATTTTCCTCTCTGCAAGAAGAGCCTGTCCTTTGTCCCAAACGTCTCCTGGTATTGTCCCCACAGTTTTTAAAAAGAACAGTGCTGCCTGTTAGCAGCAGTGGCTGGAGAGCTTCCAGAAATGAGCCGAGGCGACAGAGGCCTTTCATGCTACAGGGCTTCGTTGTGACAGTCCACATGGTCACACGCTCTTGGAGTGTGTACTTAGTTGGTTGACTTCCTTTGTTAGTTGTGTTGCTGTGCCACACAGGAAGTGGTTCACAGCTTTGTAACTTCCCATATGGAAAAGAAATAGTAAAAACTTCTATGATTTACTCATGAAAGTGGCCACTTTCTTACTACTTTCATACATTGTTTTAGTATCCAAAACATACAAGTTTCATTACATCATTTTTCAAGGGATCTTATGTGTTTTCACTCTTGTGTGCTTTTCTTACAAGTTTCACACAGACAAACTGTATAAGAGTTATAAATATCTTTTCCATGTGGGCAGAGACCAGAGTCAGTGGTCAAGCTGCTGTTTGTTCCTAAACGTTGCTCCGCTCCATGGTGACCGATTGAGAAGGTTACCTAGGCAACAGGAACTAAGCGTCCACTACAAAGCAAGGCACAACAAACGACTTTTGATTTTGTACACGGCGTATCTGCCTGTGGATTGGTGGATTGGAGGCTCTTTGGGTTTCTTATCTTTGCCCAGCATGCAGCCACATTGAACTACACTCATTCATTTTATCTACCTTACATTCATGACTGATTTAGAATCGCCAGCTAACCTAAGATGTGTTTTTCTAGACTGTGGGAACAAGCCAGGAATGCAGGCACAAGGAGAACATGCACAGTTTGATATCCTTCTCGGTATAAGGCAACAGATCCAAGCACTCCACCACTTAATTCATGTCTTTATCATGCAAAGAGCAACATTTAAAACAGCCTCTCTTTAAATAAAAAGATGCCAACTCACAGCTAAGTAAATAAAAAGTTCTCTTTTAAATTTACTGCTAATCTACGAGGTCTGTACACTTTCAGGCCTCACAGAGCAGATCTCAGTGTTCACTGAGAAAACATTTATATCAAATATAAAGAATTTGGTTTCATTTGGTTGTATGTATTTATATTTTAAATACATAAAAGGTTAGGATTGCCATTTTAAACAAACTATCATCTTTTTGGTGAATCGAACCAGATGGTTTCAGTGGGTGAAAGTAGCCTGCATGATGCTTCATTTGATTAAAAACAAATGCTGAACTGGACAATGTGGCACCCACTTTACACTGGAAAAATCGCCCCAGTAAAGTTTCCATTAACAGGAATCGAGGCCAAACCCACTTTTGAACCTGGCTGGAAGAAGCATGCTCGTTTCTGCTGTCGTTAAGTTGGGCTTGCTTTTGGAGTGGCGCTTCTCACAGAGCTGGGAAGTAGCGAAGCACAAACACTTCCTTAGAATACTCAAGTAACTGTGGTTTACTTGAGTATTTATTTTTCTGACTTTTTGTTTAACACAAATCGCTGCACTCTGTAGTCCTGTCATTTTGTCAAAGAGGCTGCGTAAGCATTAAAGTTTTCTTTCTGTGTGCCTTTAAACATCAAACTACTCTCAGCCTAAATGGACGTACAGATAGTCGTATTGGTTTGTCCATTACCAGCACTTATCACACGCAAAGAGAGAAAAGACACCAAAACATGATCGAGGCATAATTTTCACTCGTCTGCTTGGGCGTGGCGGGAACGTCAAAGAACGATGTTGTTACTTTTTCCTGCGCTTCTGTTCTACACTGCAGACTTTGAGTACATTCATTCCTTTGTTCCTCTGAAGAGAAGAGGCTTCCTAATCAAGTACCACTGACACATAAGGACGTGTCGGTTTCCCTTCAGCCAACATGTCATCATTTAGTTAGAAGGTCTAAGGCTGTCTTCACCAGAAACTGTGCCAAGCAGTAGTGTGGATGACACAACTGTCACTGTGCCGTTGGATACTTCGCTCAGTATACATTCATGTTTGATCTGTTCAGCAGGTCACAAACTTGTCAGAATAAAAAATACTTATATAATCATCTTCTACCATCTTTTCCTTCTCAGCTCAGAAAGTGTTGCTTTTTTCCTTCCTGCTTCTTCATTTTTTGTTTTTATTTTTTGGCCTTGAATTTGCTTTGGTCATGTTGCTAAAATGTATCCACACATATATCCACACATACATATACAGTATATATACATATATATTGCAAATGTCCTTTGGTATGAAGCGTGGCCGTTCTGAGAGTGTAGATTGTGTCCTCTGGGGTGAGCGTCTGAACACACAAAAGGAGATAAGAACATCTTACCTTTGCATCCTTCAAATGCACTCTTTTTTCTTCTGTCATGCTACTGGTTTAATAACAAGGTTAATGCTAGCGTACAGCTGTGTATAACTATGCATGAAATTCTCCTGCCTGTTAAAATCTGTTAGGAGACATCAGAGATGAAATCAAGCATGCAATACAGATGCTGCCCAGATTTCATTTTTAAATACTTTAGCATGCACAGTGTCATAGTTAAAGGACATGTTTGTTTATTTGGGTTTACAAATTATTTCTGAGAAGATGCTGCCTGGATTATTGTGTGTGTGTGTGTGTGTGTG
>NW_005187658.1:226207-244673 GCF_000239375.1 Pundamilia nyererei | reverse complement strand
GTGTGTGTGCGTGTGCGTGTGTGTGTGTGTGTGTGTGTGTGTGTGTGTGTGTGCGTGTGTGTGTGTGCGTGTGTGACCAGAGCTCATTATCTGAGACCTGCACGACGAAGCTTGTTTGGGGTTTATCTTCAGGGTTGACCTTGGCTTTTCAGTGCTACATAAGCAGTCGGCTACTCCCTGCTCTGTACTACACAGCCTGCTGCAGAGCAGAGATGCTACTGATGAAGAAATGCTCGTGAACACTGTGCCACCCTTCCTGCAGATTCCCTCACACAGCAGATAGTGCTGAGCCTTTTTCTTTTTCGGCTGCAAACAATCTTACAAAAATGTTATTGTTGTATGAGCATTAATAGGCTGTATGATCCTACAGGAGGCCTCCTGTAGGATCATACATCTTCAACCAGCCCTTATTTCTTTACATTTTGCTTCCACTAGATTTTCTTCCACTGGTCTTAAGTTTTAAAACATCACCTAGTTGACAACCAGTGTTCTGTACATGTAAGAGATAAAGAACCAATATGAAATCCTGTCTTTATTTTAAAGTTTAATAGGTGTATTTATTTATTTAGATAAAAAATACATCAGAGAGCAACCTGGGGTTGGTATGTTGCCACGATTTGACATGCAGACTGGAGCAGCCAGGGATTAAACCACTAACCCTCCCCATTAGTTGATGACCTGCTCTCCTTGAGCCACAACCAGGAGGTAACTTTTCTAATAAACCATTGTTAAGGAAAGGAAATGGGGAGAAAAGGCTGAGATATGCCAGATTACATAAGACCTGGATTGAAAAGCAGCAGGTTTCTGAGCCTAATTTTGACATTTTTGTCTGAAATTGTCATTAATATGTATGGACGAAGTCAAGAGAGATGTGCAGCAGTGAGCAGGTGCCTGTAAAACATGCAAGAGGCTCTGTCACAGTGTAGGGCTGTATTTCAGCCAGTGGTGATGGGCTCTTCCCAGAAATGATGGAATTATGAACACAGAGAAGTACTTTCAGATTTTAATCAACTACACAGTGACATCTGGAATCTGACTGGCAACAGCTTCATTTTTCTGCATAATGAGCCCAAAGACACGGCCACTGCAGTAAAAGCATAGCTGGATAGACACTGTGGAAGAGTATCAGTGGTGGACTAGTCTCTCCTGGACTTCAGCATGAATTGTGTAGAGTGGGATCATCTCGACAGAACCAAAGGCAGATAGAGGAGCACTCTCCAGTGTCTTTCAAGAAGCCTGGGAAACCATCCCTGAGGACGACTAAACGCTACAAGACTAACAACTAAACAACTAAGGACTACAGAAGGCTTAGGTAACAGAGTTCAGGCTGTGCTGAACAATGGAAGCGGTCATTGACTAGTGTTTGTTTGTACCAACTCTGTTTTCCCCTGTAATTGTGTACTTTTCAGTCATCTTTCCATGTTTCAATAAACTGCTACACCTATTTCCCATTTTTCCCAGCAAAGTGTAAAGAAATGGGGGCAGCTCAGGACCCTTGCACAGTCCTGTGTTTGTACTTGCTGAGCTTCTTTAAAATCTGCTCCTACATTTGAGTTTAGTTTCCATATTTCTTCTTCACTTGTTCTTAGACTGTGAAACAGCATTGGAGCTGAAAGAACAATTCAGTTGAGTTTTATTTATGTAGCACCAAATCACCACAAGACTCAAGTCAAGGTCCTTTAGGTGCTGAGACCGTACAGTCTGACAACGCCCCCCTGTGACCATCGTGGGAAGGAAAAACTATTTTAACAGGAAGAAACTTCAAGCAGAGCCTCAGGGAGGGGGTGGGGTGAGGACAGGGGGGCAGGACGAAAGACACATTGTGGAAGAAACCAAGAGATTAATAATAACTAATGATTAAATGCAGTAGAGGTGTATAAACACATACTGCAGCATAACTAAGGGAGGATTCAGGGTCACCTGGTCCAGCCCTAACTATATGCTTTAGCAAAAAGGAAAGTTTGAAGCCTGATCTTGAAAGTAGAGATAGTGTCTGTCTCCCGAATCCAAACTGGAAGCTGGTTCCACAGAAGAGGGGCCTGAAAACTGAAGGCTCTGCCTCCCATTCTACTTTTAAATACTCTAGGAACAACAAGTAGGCCTGCAGAGCGAGAGCGAAGTGCTCTAATAGGGTGATATGGTACTACAAGGTCATTGAGATAAGATGGGGCCTGATTATTTAAGATGTGAAGAGAAGATTTTTCCAAAGCTCTCACACATGGATGTGGTGTATGCTGGCTTTGTTGTACATGCCTCTAGTGAAGGACTTGTTGAAGGCAAGCTTAAAGAGCATTAGTGAATAATTTAGTCCTGGTGCAAATATGGGGTAAGTGTTTTTTAAGAGGGGCATATATGGCAGCAAAATGGGTTGAATCAATACTCCCACTGATACAGTTGGCAGCTTAAGAACTCGAAGGATTGCTGTACTGTCAGACCTTTGGGCAACAATTGCAAACTACATTGATAACTTCAGATAATAGCAGTGTGCTGCATGTGTGCTGTATATGTTCTAAAACAGACCCGGTCTAGTTGTTTGAGGAAAAGATATTCAGCCAACTTATCTGCCAAAAATAAAGAGAAACATCAAAAAACATTAAACTTACAAAAAACATTTGCCTCTTCTTTACATCTTTACTTTCCCCTTATAGTGTGTTACAGGGTCCTGAAGCTAAACAGGTCCACCTGATGCTATTGTGAGAGCCTGGAGCCGTTTGAGCTTCTAACATTGCTGTTTCATTGCCCCTGCAGCAGCGACGAGGACAACAAGCCTCTGCAGGGCAGCCAGACTTCACTGGATGGCAACGTAAAGGAAAGCGACGACAGCCTGGTGGACTACGGCGAGGGAGGAGACGGGCAGTTCAACGAAGACGGTTCTTTCATCGGCCAATACACAGTGAAGAAGGACAAGGACGAGACGGAGGGCAACGAGAGCTCCGAGGCCACTTCGCCTGTGAATGCCATCTACTCGCTGGCATAGCGGCTCAACAGCGCACACGGGGAACTTGGACTCTCTGATTTGTTATGATAGAACCACACACATGATTCTATGAGTATATGAAACACATTACACACAGTGAAAGCAGCAGTGGCACCAGTCTGGAGACTGTCTAGGCTCTCCTCTGCAGGTAACGTGGAAAAAGATGCGACCACAAGCCTTTAATTTATTTTTCCAGTTCTAACAATATGGTCCATGGACACATCTGGAGAAAGTGGACGATGCTCGTTTTCCTTTGCGCTCTGCCTGCCCTTTACCCACACAGACTTGAAGTGTGCCTTCGGGAGGCATCAAACGTTCTTTAGAGATTTTTTGGTTTGTGACTCAGCTCTGCTTCCCGATAACCTCCCCCGTGCCCGGCATACCTCTGCGTAACCAAGTAAAGTAGTCACAGAGGTTAAATATACATACACACTCTGGCCACATCCTGTAACATATCAGCTTCTAACCATAGGATGCCGGCAGATATGTTTATCATATTGATATTTAGGCAATGAAAGATTTTAGTTTTTCCACAGCTGATAGAGGAGTCCGTGAAACTTAACGAATGCTGTATAAAGTCCTGGCACACATTTTAGTGCCCTGCAAATCTATGCACTATCACCTCCTTCATACCATTTTTGGTTCCATCTGGTTAGTAAAAGTACACATTGTGGGCTTCTTTTTAGCAGGTTCAGTCCCAAGGTGGTTTGCCTTGGACTTTGTTGCATCTGTTCCCTCTTATCCTGTGTTGCAGTTGTTCAAAATGCTTTTGCTGGGTAAAGCTGTTTCATGCTTTGTGCTCAGTTACAGTATGTGGTTAATTAAACCCAACGTTGTTCTGAAGCATGGTCATAAACTTAGTGCGAGAGAAATGTGATAGGTTTGCTCGAGAAACACCAGCGCACTAAAAAACAGTGAATTCCCTAATTAGCATGTGGGCTTGTGCTACATTCATGTCTAGCTGACAGGGTTCGAGGGCAATGGTTCCCACACTAATATGGGAATCATCGCCATCATGTTGTCAGAATGTGGGAAAAACTGCAAAAGGAAGAAGTTTGAATTCAATGTGTCCTGCTGTGAACGTAATCGTGAAAGACACTGGAAATGTCCAGTCTGCTATCCAAAGACAGTTTAGTCTGTGAACTCGAGGAGGTGTGGATCAAACTGCCAACCTCGCAGTTATTGGATGAGCTCATCAAAGCACAAGCTGACTGGTCAGTCACAGTCCTGGATCAATATTCTTCTGATATTGCAGGACAACTGTGAGGCTCCTTAATTCTGTTGACTTTGTTAAAGAGTTACATCCAATCAGGTAAACTGGCAGTTTTGAAAGTGTGTTTTAGAACCAGGCCAAATGTATGGTGGTCACACAGGGACATATTTCAACTGAAAGAAAATATTCTTCTGCCCCTCTTTAGCACTGCGAGTGTCAGGTTAGCATCTTCGTTTTGTCTCCTGGGTCATGAATGTAGCACCAGAAGTCATGATCCATAAGCCGTGTCCACACTAACCTTTGTGCGTCCAGCTTCACTCCGGCTGTGCAGACATCAGTACCACACACTGTATACAATGACCTCCAGTACTCACTGTTACTGGAACAGCCACACGTGTTGATCTGAAAGAGTCCACATAGATACGTTCAATTCTTTTACTTTTTGCCTTGAGGTGCTTTATATTGCAAGCTACAACATGGGTGAGCGAAGGCCAACAATCACATGATGTAGATAAGGTGCATCCTAATCAGTGAGGTAAGTGCACTGCACTCTGTGCAGCCTGACCCCACCTGCACAGAGGGACCTCTTTGGATCTTTATGAACTTGATCCGTTTCTTATCGCTCCAAAAAGACATAATTACAAAACACTGCTACGTGATACAAATGATTTAAAGAATGAAAAGTACAATTCACAGCCACAAATGAAAGTTATCCGCTTCATTTGATGTTTTTGAGGTTCACTCCTGCTGCATTTACTGAAGCTACTATTAACCCCTGAGTGCTACATCAAACAGGCGGACATTTGGAATATTTATTTGGTATTTATTACATGATGTGGAAAGCATTAATATATTAGTTCTTAATTTAATTCACTTCATCTTTATGTACAACTGAGCCAAACTACCGATGGCTACAGAATAAAGTTATTGTTCATCGCGAGAGGCATCAACACACAACTGTATCTTCAACATATTTTTCTAGCAGCTACGTTTTCTGCTGTACTGACGTCTCTGTCCATCCTTATACTCATGCTGTGTTACTGTTACTCTGTGTTGTTGTTCAGACTTAAGTAGCATAACCTTTCCATCATTCTGAGAATGAATCGATGTGTGTTCATTATTGCAGATCATTTGGTATTTATTTTGTACATCAGAGTCCTGAAAGAAAATCCTACCTTTGTAAATATTGAAGACTTGACCCCCACCCGCCCAATGAGTCACAAATCTGCATCCACCAAGCAGCTGTAGTGGTGCAGTCTGTCCTGCACCTTTGTTATGTAGCTTGGATTAATCTTTGCACTCTGAGGAAGAGTCATCCCTTTGCGTTGTCATATACGGACTGTGGCAAGCCTTCTCAGGTGATGGCTTGGTTTGTGTTGTGAAAGAGAAACATGTTCGATTCTACTGTGTTCAAAGTAACAGCTCCTGCAGCGTACTACCTGAGTTACACAAACCACTACAAGACCTGAGAACATGAATTTCCTGAGGTCCCCTCCTTGTCTCAGATAGAGGCTGGATACACAGGCATGACATGTGTCTCATTACAGGGGTCAACAACTTTGACCCCTGTAATGTATTCCACTTTGTTTGTTGGTCTTTGTTCCCCATTACAACTCTTCTCAGGTGCTCTTTGTCAACTTGTAAATCTGCATATCCACAAAAACCTTGGTAAGAAGTCTTAAACTGGGGAAAATCATTCATTTTCTGAACTTCCTCTTTCTTAATGTGTCCTAGTGTGAGACGGCCAATTAACTGCAGCCCCAAACCTGACATGTGTTTCAAACGATCCACAGCAAACAGGTACAGTGTGATATCAGACCACATCAAAATAACACTTCCACAATCCTCAGCTGATACACTTACACTGCAGAATGAAACGGTTTTACTAGTTTTGATCTCTGTAACAAAGACCAAAGGGATGTTTGTCATGATGATATATAATCAACACTAAGCGTTCGGTAAAACTAACATTTAAACGGCGTGTTCTCTTCTGTCTAGAATCCGTTGACAGCTCTCTCTCGAGCACTGTACAGATGAACCTTGGCAGTGTTAATACAATACAGAGTTGGACGAGCTGCTTGCTAATGGCTGCAGTAAGAGGCAAGCCTTTCTAATTCAGTCAGTTTGATTTGTTAAAGCAAACTCAACACTTTATGTGTACACTGAAGGACACGTGAAGGACACTAAAGGAGTAAAACTCCTCAATCATTTCATGCAATGGGAAAGCCTTTATTCTTCCTGTGAGATGTTTGCCTGCATACTGTATGCAAAAACACTGAACGAGACCAGACAACCACAAAGCCAGGCAGATCAGCATCCACATCTATTGGAGATAAAGAATCTGAATTTCAGGAGTGGGACATGCCTCCAAACATGCTCCTTCTGGTTCTTTTCTACATATGACTCCCCCACTTCTGGTTTTCATGCCCCACCCTCACCTCTTCACTTCTCATCAGTACACAGATCTGCCATGGAAACAGGGCATGTGTTTTTGGACTTTGATGGGAATATTTGTATTCTTTTAATAATTTACCTTGAGTGTTTTTGCCAGGCTGTCTCTATCCCCATCTGTGCTACATCCAAGTGTTAGCTACAGTTATCCTTCTTGTGATGTAGCACAATGCCACTTGAAATTGATTGAAGTTACCTGCTTAGCAGGGCGCCAGGTTAAAAACAGTTGTAGAGTTGGATTTTCATGAAACACATGCTTATTTGCTTCCTACAGTGGGTTTAGAAGTTGACCCAGACCACCTGCTGCTTAAGTCTGCAGAGGAGAAGGCCACTTTACTTATGACAGACCTTGTGGCTCCAAAGTGAAATTTGAGTTTGAGCATCTCTAAAACAGAGCCCAGTAGTTTCCTTCTCATTGCTGATCTTATATTTCTCACAGTACGTCCCAGTCATCTGTCCTCTCTCCTGAATGTTAAAGCAGTGTCCTCTGAGTTTTAATCAGCAGGATGACTCCTCCCATGCTGTACTGTGTTGACTAGCAGGACGCTGCTTGTGAAACTGACACAGACAGTGAGACAGAGCACTGGAAGAGCAATATTTGGTTGAAGAGCAGGTCTGAATTGTATCACTGGAACTGGAAATCTTTGCTAAAAACCATCACACACACCACTCCTTACTCGCTCTGCTGCTGCCCATCCACCAACCTCCACTGGTGGACCACAGCAGGGATGCTGGCAACATAAAGAAACAAAGGTATACAAAGCTTCGTGTGTGTCTACACATCAGTTTATGGTGCACAAAGACCAAGCTTCTTTTTCTTCACTCTTCACATTATCTTAGCTCACCTTTAATTGGGGATGAAAATAGTCAATGTGTATTTTTACAGCCTTTGCTTTTCCTTCAGTTTAAAATGCTGCAAAGTGTCAGAACTTACTGGTGCACGTTTCCAGCTGGATTTTTCACAACTGCGTCATATTGGCATCTTCTTGTTTTTACCATGTGTATCAGAGCAGCGTGTTCACACCTTGCTTCTACATGCAGCATAACAGCTTTTGTAAGGTACATCTACTCTACAGGAAATGGCTTAAATATATTCACCATGTATGCGTGTATGATGACATGTTGCAACTTCTGCTAGTGCGCCTTCTTTATAGTAAAGCTATCTCCTTTTCTCTACCTCCTGACTTGGTTGTCATCCTTGTTTCTGTACTTCTGTGCAGCATAGATTTAAAGCAGTAGACTTTCCTATGGAAGAATTGATTATTTCATCCTAATTCATTATATTAATAGTAGAAAACACCACATGTTTCTACTGATACATAACCCAAAATCTTTGTCTTCATTTACAGGCTCCCTCTAGGAGAGCTGGTGATGACCAAGCTAGCTCCTCTGGTGGCCTCTTGAGGCTGGCTCTAAAACAAAGTCTCAAGTTAAACTGACCAATGTCACAGAAATAAAAGTGCATCATTACAAACTGTTACAAAACCAAAACTATTTTACTGCTTTGCACTTTGTGTTTGGCTCTCCCTTTATAAAAGCTGAAAAAGGCTTAAAGTCGGGAACATTTCTACGTGTGCAGCAACAGCCCTGTTCCACTAGTACCGACTCGGTTTCCATCAGGTGGTCATAACTTTTCTAGGATCTACTCGGCCGGGCTCCGAGTCATCTGAGGTGAACTGACACTGTGACATCAGCAGACTGCATGCTATCGAATGGTTGGTCAGTGGCGTCACTCAATGAGTCATGAGAGCACCTCCTTCACCAAAATCAAAATCTTCAAAAAAAACCAAAAGACATTTTTGAAAGCAGACAATGACAGAAATAAAAACCCAAAACACACAGTCTGACAAAAAGACATACACCATACAGCAGGTATACCATTGCGCTGACGTCCTCCACATGACTTTCAGCTGTGGGTGCCACAATGACCCCACACACGTCAGTTGTTACTAGATTGTAATGGAAAATGTCTGAAACAGAACTGAGTCCAGTCGAGCTCGTGTTGGTAGGTACCAGTGAAGCTGTAAGTGATGGTGGTCTTTTAGGCCTGACGTCTACCAAATTTTTACTTTCTGAACCAGCCTCTCTTTGACTTTTTGGAATAGTATCATTTAGAGTAAAGATCACTTTAGATTTTTGTGCTTCAGTTTTCACGAGTGATTTTTTATTATTAGTCTGTTAGGTGATGCATGCAGTATATGGAAGGAACTTGGCAGTTATGGTCATTGTAGGGTCTAAAAGAGATGATACTGGACACAGTCAAAGATGAAACTTCCTGAAACCAGTGGGTGACATCATGGTGACGTCCATATATTCCACTAATTTACAACAGTCATCTCAAGGTGCTTTATGTTGTAAGGTTAAACCCTGCAACATGAGTAAGAAACTCAAGCAATCACACGGCACCTTGTGAGAAAGCACTTGGTTATAGGAGAATCTCCAAAAGCTGACTGTGTTCATCTGGATGTTTTCAGTGGGAGAAACGTTTCATCATCATCAGGTGACGTCTTCAGTCTCAGCTGACTGCAGGTTTCAATCCTATAAACAGGACATTTGCATAATGACTGAAACCAGGAACAATGGGCTGGGAGGTCAGTTCAACTTTTGGAGATTTACTTACCTGGATGATTGAGCATGCATCAAGACGTGATAGGAGAATATTCCCTTTTAACGGGAAGAAACCTCCAGCAGATCCAGACTCACGGAGGGGCAGCCAGCAGGTGCCAGCGGGGGGTGAGGAGAAGAGACCAAGGGCAAACTATGGGAGAGAGTCACAGACGTTAACAGTTACAGTAGTGACACATATAAACACAAACTGAACAAAGATGAGTGTTGGGTCGGCGCTTCCACAGGCCCCGCTGGTTTAGAGACTTATTCCCGTTAACGAAGCAAGACGAACAGCTCAACCGGATTTTCACGTGCTAGCAAGGGGAACCGGACGGCAGCAGTCAGTGTCAAGCAAGTCCAAAGAACCAGCTTTCCCCGCAGCCTTTTATTTCTGTGACACACAGGTTACACAAACACGGGGCGATCGTGGCTCAAGAGTTGGGAGTTCGTCTTGTAATTGGAAGGTTGCCGGTTCGAGCCTCGGCTCGGACAGTCTCGGTCGTTGTGTCCTTGGGCGAGACACTTCACCTGTTGCCTTCTGGTGGTGGTCAGAGGGCCCGGTGGCGCCAGTGTCCGGCAGCCTCGCCTCTGTCAGTGCGCCCCAGGGTGGCTGTGGCTACAATGTAGCTTGCCATCACCAGTGTGTGAATGTGTGTGTGAATGGGTGGATGACTGGATGTGTAAGGCGCTTTGGGGTCCTTAGGGACTAGTAAAGCGCTATATAAATACAGGCCATTTTACCCATTGTAACCCCCCCCTATGTTGCATCATAAACCCTAAGGCATTGAGTGTGCGTGTATGTGCACGCATGTGCACGTGAGTGTGTGTGTTTGTTTTTGGGGGTGTGTTTGTGTGACCTCCTGCTCACCAAAAGGGTCATAAAGACAAGAAGTTTACTAAACAAGAAAACTGAACAGTCACCTGGATGTGTCCCTATAATAAAACACTACTGCCTCCCCCTCCATTCAACAGGCTGGGGAGGGGGTCAGAAACAAAGGAATGTCTTTGATCATACAGTTTGAACCAAGACTTACAAATGTAACTAACACATGACAACATTTAACAATTTCAACCTAACAATGAGTACTGAAGAAACACGTGGTAGACCATGGAAGCCCCACAGCTGCCTATTGCAGCATAAAGGAAAGTTTTAAGCACAATCTCGACCCAGGAGATAGTGTCTGTCTCCTGAATACAAACTGGGAACTGCTTTAATAGTAGAGAGGCCTGAGAGTTGAATGCTCTGCCTCCCATTCTGCTTTTGAAAACAGTCCACAGTCTCTGAATGAAGTGATCTGTTTGGATAACAAGGTACTGTGAGGCCTTTAAAAATGTTAACAGGATGCCAAGTGTTGGGTTTATCTAGGCACAAACCCCGCTGGAACACGAGCCCAACTAACTGCACGACAAAACAAGGCAAGACAGAGCTCTTTGTCTTTGTGGCTCGCGAGGGAAGTCAGCCAAAGCTGAGGATAAGATTCCTTCACCTGAACTCAACCAACTTCAACTGATTCCTTCACTGCAGCTCTTTTTATTGTGAGAAAGCAATCATTCATGAATATGCAATTACAAATACATGTGACCTTCTTAAGCAGGCATCTCTGAACATCAGTGTCTGTATTCTGTCTGTGCGTGTGTGTGTTTCCAGCCTGAATATATATTTCTAAGCATAAATGATTATGTTTCTAAGAACAAATTCTAAATTCTTGTTTAAAACAATTACGAGCATTGTTTCTCCTGATGCTCCTTGTGCACCAGTGCACTCAACCACTGAATGCAATGAGTTTATGAACTATTTCACAGATAAGGTCACTGCCATCAGGTCTAATATCTCCATCATCTTCTCAATATCAAACTTACAACTTGCTCTCCTCTGATGTCTTGTAATGCAACAGGAGTAAAAGAGGACCAAGTATCAGAGGCCTGCTTTGTCATATAAAACAGACTTCAAGCCCCCTTGATGTCCTTCCATCTTCACTTTTCACTAGTGTGTTTGATTCAATTGGCCCCGTATTGTGGAAATGATAAATACTTCTCTTCACACTGGCTCAGTCCCCAGCTTCTTTAAACAAGCTGTTGTTGAGCCAATATTAAAGAAACCTCAGCTGGATCCATCTCTTCCTAACAGTTATAGGCCAATATCCAAACTGCCTTTTATATCGAAGATTTTAGAAAAAGTAGTAGGCTACTAGAACAACGTAACTATTTCCTGGATAAAAATGCTGTTATGGACACTTTCCAGTCTGGTTTTCATAAATTGCATTCCACTGAAACGGCCTTACTTAGAGTATCTAGTGATATGTTGATGGCAGCAGACTCTGGAGAGCACACCGTGCTGGTCCTGATCTCAGCTCTGCTTTTGACACTGTAGATCACAGCATCATGATAAACAGACTCGAGAACTTGTTTGGGATTACTGGTGTTGTTTTAAAATGGTTTATATCATATCTGTCTGAGAGATCTTTTTCTGTTTGCATGAATCATGTCACGTCAGAATCAACAGTTTTGCTGTGTGGGGTACGTCAGGGATCTGTCCTGGGTCCAATTCTCTTTTTACTTTATGTATCTCCCCTAGGCCAAATTATTAAGCGCTATAAATATATCTCCTATCATCTCTATGCTGACGACATCCAACTATACTGTTCCTTCAAAATGTCTGAGTTTTATAAATTGTCTAATTTAAGTAATTGCCTGACAGAAATCAACAAATGGTTATATGACAATTTCCTCCAACTAAACTCTGATAAAACAGAAACTCTAATTATTGCTCCAGCGTATCAGCTTCTTAGACCCTCCTGTAAAATCGAGCCTCAGAAACCTCGGTGCCATGTTTGACAGCTCGATGTCGCTCGAGCAGCTGGTCCGAAACTGTTTTTATCATTTACTGAATATTTCTAAACTCAGACTAATGGTATCAAAGCTTGAACTTGAGATGATTATTCATGCTTTTATTTCCTCTTGTTTAGACTACTGTAACGGCCTTTTTACTTGTTTTAACAAATCAGCCTTAAATCGTCTTCAGACTGTGCAGAATGCTGCAGCACGTCTCTTAACAGGCACCAAGAGAAGATCGCATATCACTCCAGTCTTGGCCTCCCTTCACTGGTTGCCTGTAAGTTTTAGGTTTCATTTTAAAATTGTAGTTCTAACCTTTAGGGCCCTGCATGGTCAAGCTCCTCAATATTTATCTGACCTGCTGAAACCACATACATCTTCTCGGGCTTTAAGGTCATTAGATCAGAGACTGCTGGTGGTACCGCGCACTCGTTTTAAAACTCGTGGTGATCGGGCCTTTCAGACGGTGGCACCACGGCTGTGGGATTCTCTCCCACTGTCTCTTCGCTGCACGGACTCCACAGATTCTTTTCAGAAACAGCTGAAGACATTTTTATTTATTTATGCTGTTTTTATTGCTTTAGTGTTTTACATTGTTTTATTTACTGTTACACTGTTTTTATATTTCCATTTCCTGTGTTGTAAAGCACTTTGTGATTTTTATCTGTGAAAAGCGCTATATAAATAAATTTTACTTGCTTACTTACAAATGACAAAATAAAAACATCAACATTCCCTCCTCTTTGTCATTTTGCAAAGCCTTTCAGTGTTATATTGCATCAGCATCGCGCCACTTACATTTTAACATTTTTAGCACATGCATCATTTTAAACACGTTTCGGCCATGCCATCCACATCACCTTGCTGCAACAGAATATAGTTAGTATAGGTGTCAGCAATCGTTTTATTTATCATTGAGCGCAGATATGCAACCTGTGAACAAACAGAACAAAATCGGTAGTACAACAACAGGAGTCAAGACTTTCAAGAACGTATGCCACGGTGGTCCAGACATTAACCAGGCTGTCCAGCCTTGTGGGCTGTCTCTTCCTGGTGCGTGTTCTGCCACATATCTCTGCAGAGCGGTTAAGTTCTGCAGTGCTTACACACTTCTTGTGATGCTGTTATCAGGTCCAATGTCAGTCGGTTCTGCAGTACC
Organism: Pundamilia nyererei; assembly: GCF_000239375.1. NCBI lineage: Eukaryota > Metazoa > Chordata > Actinopteri > Cichliformes > Cichlidae > Pundamilia > Pundamilia nyererei. The sequence goes on along the minus strand of NW_005187658.1, from coordinate 231,431 downwards.
ATTGTCCGTATGGCTTTCTGCTCCTTTGCTAGGGCTGTCCCAAGGGTTTTGGTCAGATTTATGTCTCCGTAGGGCGTATCGGTTGATCTCCACATGATCACGCACCTCTGCGACTCCAACATTTGGGACTAGGCTTTGGAAGAATTTGGAATTCTCGTGGCACTCCAGTATCCACCGTCACCCCGAATGCGTTTGGTGAGGCCATATTTATCTCACATTTATTCTGGTTTCTTGGGTGGTTTTCCAGCCTATCCATGAAGAATATGTGGTCTGACAGTTTAACCAGGGTGCACAGCCCGCCCCATCCTGCTGGGAGTGAGAGAAAAGCTTTGTGTCCGCACAGGAAGTACCAGTCGGCTAGGACTTGTATTCCCTTCGGGGTCTGGGCCATGGATGAGCATCTGGTTAAGTTTTGTTGGTTGTCCTTAAGTGGGAACTGCCATGAGGTATTCCAAGATTTTCCTATCGTTGTTCAGTAAGAATAGGTACAGTTACATAGTCGTCCTGGTAGCCATCATTCGTTGAACCGTTTCCAGCGAGACAAACGGGAAAGGTTGTGTCTTTGAGGTGATTCAGTAGCACTAGATTGGGTAGTGGCTCCTGGACCTGTGGCCAACCCAACAGGTCATCATTCGAGACCCATTTCTCTGTTGTGCAGTTTTTCCAGCCTTGGATTGTGGAGCCATACGCGACCATGTTTAGTGGGGTCGAGAAGTCAGTGTTCTTCCTGTAAATCCAGGGTGTGTGGCCATTAGTTACTTTTTACAACATGATTTACACCCTGAATAGGTGATAAAGCGATAGATCTCTCAGCCCAATTCTACTTTTTCTGCATAACCCATCATACAAAATGTAATCAAATGGAAAAGTCTCTTTTTAAAACTTGTTTTATTAGTTTTAATCTTTTAACTTTATGCATCAAGCAAACATTAAATTATCTGCAACATTCACTGACTGGAAGAAATTCAAATCTATTTTCTGCACATTCCAGCACATAAAATAAAATTGTTTTTTGTGTTTATACTCAGTCTTTCAAATAAATGCAAGTAAAACACAGCAGAAAATAAATAAAGTCAAAGACTCAGCGGTCCTGTTGCTCTATTTTCACCTGTATAGCAGGAGTGCGGCAGGCAAAGGTTTGCCCTGGTGCAGGTGTGTCGTAGCGGTCAGTGGAGGGATACGGCAGCTTCTCTGTGAATGTCACATTCCCGTATTTGGTGCTTGCTCAGACGTTTAGGGTTTTTTTCGCTGTAAAAAGAAGTTTTCTTCCCACGCAGTGAGCAGCGGACACTAATGTTTTTGTCACTTTTTATGGAATCAAACTCAAAGTAAGGTCAGTTCTTCCACGCTTTAAATGCTGCACGCTCATACTCTCTCTGCACTCGATATATGATCCATTGTTGATCTGCACACAGCTGTTGTCACAAACGTCGCACTCGCTTACGTCACTGTCAAGACGCAAAAGAAATCACGGTTTTAGTAACGCAGTAACGCAGCGTGGTTACGTGAAAGTAACAGTAATCTAATTAACAAGTAACCCGTTACTGCCCATCTCTGGTTATATGCAACACACAACAGCCCACACAGGCCCCAGATTAAGAGTGTCTACACACACTGACTTGGTGAGCTCAGATAGCACAAATAACATGTTTCTAGCATCCCTCACAGCACCGCCTGTTACTGTAATCACCATTAAAAGCATTACACACAAGTAAACTTTGTAGCTGCTCCCATGCACCGCTGTTTGTCGTACACAGTGAAAGGCAAATACAAATGTACATATACCAATAAGACTGAGCCACTGATGTGGGGGTGTTGGACTGCACACTGCATTATTATTAACGTATTAACACCTACACCCTCATAATGTCGTGAGAGAGTCAAAAAGTGATTTATGGTGTTGTGTTACTTTACTGCTCCAATGAAACAGGAAGAGCTTATTTTAAAGTACAGATTTTGCTACTCTGTGATCTTGGGATTCGAGCCATTTCTAGGGACAATAATATTTATGTTAGATTCTGTTTTAATTGAAGATTACGTATTGAAATTTCAGGAGCAGGGCCTCCAAACATGCTTCTTCACGTCGTCATCTCTATAGGTTCCCCCAGTTCTGCAAGCTGTCCATTCTCGTTTACGTGCAAACAGGGTCCATTCTCGGCGAATACCTTTAACCCTTGTGTGGTGTTCGTATTTTTGTTACTCAGCCAGTGTTCATGGGTCTGGTGGACCCGCTAGAGTTTTGGCTTTCCAAATGAACACTATCAAACAATTTTATGTTAAATTACTCAACAGATGTTTACTTCATCCCAATTACAAGACATATGAACAGCAAACATGGTTAATTTTTTCCCTTTACCTTTGTTAGATGACATTTATGAATTAATGTGCTTCTCGTTTTTCTTTTATATAAAATGTTATAAATAAATCAGTTATAATCAAGTGGAGTGAGTGGAAAGACACAACACATTTACACGTGAAAAAATAATTAATTGTTTAATTTTTCTTTTGACAAAAACTGAACACGGGTCTCACAGACCCGAACACCATACAAGGGTTAAACACAGCTTATCTCTCAGGAGTAACATGATTTTACCGTGATGTTTTCCATCCTTCCTTTTGCTAAATGCTCAAGCAAGTTTGCACTGGGACGCCAGGTTATTCAGCAGCAAGCTTCCTACCACTGAACTGTCAGTTTCTCAGTAAAAACCAAAAAATAAAAAGGCACAGAGTTGCCAGTTCTCCTTCCCTCCACAGGAAAACGCAGTGTGCTTCGGCACCGATTTGCCAGGTTCCCAGCCTCTCATCCCTCCTTCGCAAATTCTGCAGCATGCTTTGGGACAGAGTTGCCAGGTTCCCAGGCTCTCATCTCTTCCTGGCTAAATTCTGCAGCAAACGTCGGCACTGGGTTGCCAGGTTGTTTTATCCCTCATTCGCAAAAGCAGAAGCAGCAAGCTTTTCGACCATTGTGTTGCCAGTTTCTCAGCATAGTTTTTTTTTTTTTAAAAGGCACTGAGTTGCCGCTACTCCATCCCTCTGTAGCAAATGCAGCATGCTTCGGCACCGAGTTGCCTGGTTCCCAGCCTCTCATCCCTCCTCTGCAGCATACGTCAGCACCTGGTTGCCAGGTTCTCAGCCACACATTCCGCTTCTGCTAAACTCCACAGCAAAAGTTGCACCAAGTTGCCAGGTTCCCAGCCACTCTTCCCTCCTTCGCAAAATTCTGCAGGAAACCTCGGTACAGAGTTGCCAGGTTCCCAGCCTCTCATCCCTCCTCTGCTAAACTCTGCAGCAAACGTTGGCACTGGTTTGCCAGTTTCTCAGCATAGAGAAAATAAATAAATAAAGAAGGCACTGGGTTGCCAGGTTTTCCTTCATCCCCCATTTGCAAAGCAGCATCTAGCTTCCATACTACTGAACTGCCAGTTTCTCTGCATCTATCATTGCAAGCAGCGGGAAACCCTTCTAGCACTGGGGTGTCAGGTTCTTGCTATATCTGCCATTTGCAAACTGCAGCGATAAGCTTCTTAGCCCTGAGTTGCCAGTTCCTGTCCATCCATCATTGGAAAGGCAGTGGAGAATCCTTCAAGTTGGTTCCTTCTATAGCCATCATTCGTAATCACAGCAGCAAGCTTCTTCCAACATGTTGCCAGTTTCTCTACATCCATTATTGCAAAGCAGTGGTAAACCTCTTTGGCACCAAGCTACCAGGTTCTCTCTTTATCCCTCATTTGCAAAAGCAGCAGCAAGCTTCTGTCAACAAGTTGCCAGTCTCTCTACATTTACATCACAAAAGCAGCAGTGATACCTAGCACTGGGACACTAGGCTCCCTGTTTCCGTCATTTGCAATTGCAGCAGCAAGAGTAGTAATATACCTATACTAAATTCTGGGTCTTTTTTTCGGCTTCCATCGAACCCGAACCACAGAAGTGAAGGTGAGCTATTTACACAGGGTGAATAATATATAATAGCGCATGCAAATGGTAATTTTTGAAGTGATGAGGTATTACACTTTACTTGTATTGCTTGCATCTGTGTAATGCACCATTACTTGAAATGAAACTTTGAATCTGTTGCTGTCTGTTAACCGTCTAGACAACTGCCGGTAAGTTGCAATGAAATGTGCTCGTGGTGCGCTTTTTATCAGTCAGCATGCATGACCAGTCCCGGACTGGTAATCGGAACACTGAGGTCGTGTCCAAATTCATGGGCTGAATCCTCCTGAGGACCCGGCCTTCGCGGGCTATGTGGGCCGGGTCCTCAGAAGGTCGGGTAGGCCGGATGTAAACCTACGTTTAACCCGAGCAGCGAAAGTCCGCGATGATCTGAAAATGATGTGCCGGGAGTTGTGCTGTTCTCGGCGGCTCTAGTGACCCTCGAGCTCCCGGCTAGCTATCGAGCTGGTGGGTAGCAGACGTCTCTGAAAACGTCGAAGCACTTTTGCAAATATGCGATATCTTGATAAACCGAGCAGATATTTGAAGTTTACACACCCACATTCTCGCATGAAAATATGTTAAAAGTTTATTATGTGACCCAGAAAGATTAGTAAGAGTAATTTTAAAACTTAGTAGCGGCCGCCATTGCCGGAAAGTTTGGCTGGGCCGCGCTATGAATTCTGGGATATGGTGGGCCACGAAGGACACACCTGACTTCCGGCTTGAGTGAACGCTGGCGCGTCTGGCTGCCGCTACTCACCGGTTCATTTTTCGATTATTTGGATTTATTTGGATTAATTGGATTAATTGGATTCAGATTTGAATGAACAGGGACATTCACACTCAGGACCAGATCGATCCCTGCCTGGGACTGAATTGCAAGGCTTGTCCTCAACTTCTGTTATTTCAGCTGAATGTGTTCTCACGTCTTCTTCTCAGTGAGCTGCACTAGCTTAACTGTTTGGGCTATTTTAGCCTACCTGTTCGTTGCTCCGGCCGGCTCGGCTCCTTTTCCTCCACACAATCGAAGATGCGGACCAAGATGTTCCTGAGCTGGTCGGCACTATTTTGGATTCTCCTGACGCTCGTCTACCATCCTACGGCTGGACTGCTCCGCTATACACCCGCTGAGCTCCTGCGCCTTCGCGGGCAGCTATCGCTCCCGTCGCCGGCGGAGCTCCACTACCACCCAGGCATCACTTTCCAGCCTCGTCGGAGATACATCCATCGCGGGTCCCGCAGGATTTTCCATAACTCCAATGGAACTAAATCGTTCTGGTCTGCTACT
>NW_005187658.1:204136-205857 GCF_000239375.1 Pundamilia nyererei | reverse complement strand
TAGTAGGCTTTCGAGCCTATACAGCTTGGAGTAAGACAACATGCATGAAGAGGATGATGTGGACAAAATACTCATTTGTCTAATAATTCTGCACTCCCTGTATGAGAGTGGCCTCCGTTTGGTTGTGAGTTTTAGTAGGCGAGGTGAGAGGTGAGACAGAGTGCAATTGAGGTCAGGACACACTGTGTGTGTGTCCTGACCTCAATTGCACTGTAGGTAGACTTATATTCTAGGTAAGAGTTCAGACATATTTTGCTTGCAACTGCATTTTGTGCCTGCAGAATTGGAGTTTTGTTGCAGAGCATGCATCTGAGGTTTTGGAGAAGCGAGAGCGAGACGAGCTACAGGAAGCACCTGGCATGGAGACAAAGAAAATGTTCTTTTCTGACTGTGTCACAGTCGTCAACAGAACATTTGTGATGTAGATGTGATGTATCTTCTTGACGCATGAGGGGGCGTCATAAATAATACCCTGATGCTATAAAAACTACTGCTGGTGTATTATTGGGCGGAGAGCTACAGCTGATGTTTTGCAGTGTACACCTCCCCACGCGTGTGTTCATTGACCTAACCCTCCTGGACCAGTGTTGTGATTTTGAATCCCTCCTGTACCCCTCCTCAAAATTTGAACCCTTAACAAACATAACATCCTTTAGTGGCCATCAAATGCTAACATTAAAGTGTCAAGAACATTAGATGTTTATATACCTGCCACAGACGCCAGATCAATGTGCTAGAAGGTAGCCAACTTACCGACGTATAAGCTCTGGTGTACTGCTTTCTGGACTTGACCAAAGCTGTCAGATAAAATCATCAAACACCAAACTCGTTGATTATGGCTGCTCAGTTTCTTACCACTATATATACACAACGATAGAATGATATTAGTCTTATATCCAGACATTGAATGCACTATGCTGGAACTGAGAGCACTAACATCTCAAACTAATGAATCCATGAGATTTACATACCACTGTGTCAGAGAGGGGTGACGTAACGGGTGGTACCCTAACGATAACTTCATCATCCTCCTCATCTTCTGAAACACTAACATCTGTGGGAACGTATGAAATACTTTGGTCAAAATCTTCAAGACAGTAATCACAAGATTCTTTAACAATATGACTATAAAAAAGAATTAATGGCAACTGTCACAGGCTGGGTCAGCGCCCCGAGTTCATTTTGTATTTGACTCATTTTAAATTTGTGATTAGTTTGTGTCATTCCTATTTAGCTTTAGTTAAGGAAAGGCAGTTATTATTTATTGTTTCCTTGGTTTCTATGTTTGAGTTCTTGTATCGTTCATCACGTGTTAGGTCTGTTAAGCTCGTGTTGTCATGTCTAGTTTCAGTGTTTCCTGTTTTACTTTGAAGGAGTCGTGTGTTCTTTGTTCATTGTATTTAGTTTCACTTCCCCTGTCCTGTCATTAGGCTCATGTCAGTCAGCTGTTCCTCCATGTGTTCCCACTTCCCCTAATCACCTCCTGTGTATTTAAGTCCTCTGTTTTCAGTGTGGAAGCCTCAATGAAGCCTCATGATGAACTGAAGCTTTCCATCCAATTGGTCGACTCATGGTTCGAAGCATTGTGATGATTCATTTGCTCTACTGCGCCATCAAGTGGACAATTCAAGTGAAGCGGGCTCTTTGATTATAATGATGTGTAAACCTTATGTACATCTGGATAATGACACAAACTAGTGTTTGGTGCTTCACTTTTTAAT
>NW_005187658.1:201093-202928 GCF_000239375.1 Pundamilia nyererei | reverse complement strand
TCAGCTAAAGAGAATAAATACATTCAATTGCTGCACATTTGGCAGACTAACATTTTCAGATTAATTAAACAAAATATATATTTTCACAACATTACATGTAAATAGTCAAGTGGAAGTTTTTCTAAAGTTATTTAATGATATTTATATTATGGAAGCAGAGTTTTGACATTTTACCTTTTTCCAGTTTTCAGATAAAATAAACACGCACAGAACAAAAGCAAACGGCCAGAACACAAAGCTGGAAAACCCACCGGATTGACAAAAATCACCTCAAAATCCTCCCACACAACAGAACCTCCTCTCTTCCTCGCTGGCTCCAAATCTCTCAGTGGAATGATCAGTGGGTCGCTGTCACCATCAAAACACCACAAATCCCCCGAATGATTCGCTTCCTTATAAACCATTGAATCAGACACCGAAGCAGTTAGGCTCTAAATGAAGCTTCAGATGTCACTGATCACGTGACTCTGGCCAAACGAATCAAGCTTCGATACAGTGCTTCTGAAGCAGCGTGTTGATTTTTTTGACACATGCTTCAAGCGGGCCATCACTAGTGACAGGCAATTCACACTTGAGGACAAAAAGTCCTCAAGTGTGCAGACAAATAGTGTAATTCTTTGGTAAGACTTGCCAACGGCCTCTTTGTAGAGTTCAATCGTAAAGGGTGTGTTAGCTCCTGGAATATTTTTTATTTGAGAGCCATCAGGGTAGAGCAGGAGGTATTCTCCATCTTTCATATCTTGGTTGAAAGCTTTCAGTTTTTTAATGGCAGCACCCAACAGCCTCTCAGATGACCAGCTTGGGTCAACATGTAATGGTAGTGATTTCCCTCTTATGGGTCTCATGCCAGTCCTCTTTTTGTTCACGATCCCAACAGAAATCTAGATTACATTTCAGGAAAAAAGTGGTCACATATTAGAAAAGTGTTGTCAGACAACAGATTAACATTTAAAAAGCTTTGTATTTATACCTTCACTGTTTTCTTTGATTTCTTTTTGGCTTTTGAGAACATCCTCCTTTCTGCCTGAAGAACAGCTGAACAACTGTCTTGGCTGAACAGGAGAAAAGGGTGAAAGACAGCGACTCTTTATTGCTCTATTGTTGTTTATAATTCGAAAGCAAACATGAAAAAGTCATTATTCAAAAAACTTATGAACATAATGCACCTAACACTCTACCCCTTCCCCACAGTCACATCCAGCAGAAAAATGTCTTTGCTTTCAGTCACATGACACCAGGTGTCTATAATTTCCCAATTAAAACATACTTTTTCATTTATGACACTATCTGTAAAGTACAAACACCTGAACAAATCTTGCCCTTTTCAATGTTTTCCTTATAGAACGAGTTGGAGTTACAATAGCAGGAAGCTCACACAAAATTACCTCTTGAGTGTTCTTGTTCTGTGGAAGCATCTTTAGCTGCTACAAAACTTACGTCTTTTCCCCAGGAACAGCAAAATGTTGTCAAGTTCTCAAACTGGAGTCCACAGAATGGACAATACATCTTATCCTGAAAAACACGAGTTCATGATTTTAGCAATTTACTTTACAAAGCAGTCAAATAAAACATTGTGTTGGTTTCAACAGACGATGGATTTTTAGGCTAATACTTTTTTTTTTATAATTCAAGTATTTATTAGATTTTGCATTTTATAACAGCAAATACAGAGATGTAACAACCAAAAGCAAGAAGCAAACAAACAAAAACAAACAAACAAAATAAATAAATTTAAAAAAAAACCCACAACGAAACAAAACAAGTGAGGTTTTAACATGTTGTATTAAGCTTTTAGGCAAATACTTAACATCTAATAGCAAAGACACAGTGTTGGG
>NW_005187658.1:199209-200396 GCF_000239375.1 Pundamilia nyererei | reverse complement strand
TAACACTTCCTGTTGCCTTCATATTAAATCATTTTTTAAATAATAATTATTGAAAATATTTCTTCACGTCATTATGCAGGCCGCAAGTAGAGGTAACATGGGCCGCGAGACTGAGACACAGACATCAGAGCCTCTGAATGCGTGTTTTGTTTGGAACCAGAGAGGGGACAGCCTAACATATGTAACAGGAAAAGACCGCCGTGTAATCCATTTATTTCATTAAAGTAACTGTATTCTGATTACCACCTTTTTAAACGGTAACTGTAACGGAATACAGTTACTCATGTTTTATATTTTAAATACGTGACGGTGGTTCATGTACTCTGTTACTCCCCAACACTGCAAACATATCTGTAGTATGATAAGAATGATCAAATTACAACACATTTACCTCTCCTTCACTTCTTTGAAGTGTCTCGAGTTCCTTGGTTCGTGCAACTGGTCCGTCTGGTTATCGTCTCCCCAGAAACATTTCCATTGTGTCTTGTGTGCTTTTGCAGCATTTTTCTTTTTGCAAGTGTTTTCTGAAGTTGCTGTCTGTTTGGCCTCTCAGGGCCACCGTACTTACTTCACTCGAGCACGATATGAATAATTTAATCTACCCTCTCTGCATATCATGTAGTTTCTACACTACATAGTTACACTTAACTTTAAAGCATGACACAAGATGCTTACATAAATCCACGAGACGGCCAATCCCTTTTTTCCAGTGTTTCCACCCTGTTGGCACCAGCCCTGGAGGGTGTCATGGTTGACCCAGGCCCAGATCGATCTGGTATGAATGCTGATTCTTGGTGATCTGTATGTTTGATTTGGCAAAGATGTTATGCTGAATGTCCTCGATGCCCTCCTCGTTTATCCAGGCTTAGGACCTGTGCTAGGAGCATGCTGGCTTATGACCCCTGTGCCTTTCTTAGAGCCAAATATGGAGTAATGCTTGGCTTTTATCTGTAGGCAAAGAACCTACTGTGGTGGGGCGTGGTTTGCGGTGCCGTGCGGACGCACCTGCACGGCATCTGCAATCACGCCCGCCGTGTTAAAACACGGGGACTCAGGGATTGGTGTGTGTGGTGTGACGAGAATAAAATAAAGTTGGCTCTGAACGTTGCTCCGTGGTCCCGCCGTGCCTTATTCACGCCACATTGGTGCCGAAACCCAGGAGGCGGCACGGCGGGTCCGTATCGGAG
>NW_005187658.1:191894-198436 GCF_000239375.1 Pundamilia nyererei | reverse complement strand
TGAATTAAAGTTGGCTCTGAACGTTGCTCCGTGGTCCCGCCGTGCCTTATTCACATTACCTATCCAGGTGATGATAACCACCTACACCCGCCATTTGAATATGAAATCATCATGGGATGAAGGTGAACAATTAATCAAACAACACTCTGAATAAATGGTCAGATGAATATGGGAGCAATAGAGGCATAAAAATACTAGCAGTAAAAAATTATAGTAAAGAAGTTAAATATGGCCCCCAGGCCAAGAATGAACACAATCTAATTAAGTTTTTAAGAGCATGTATGATGGGCACACACTGAGTTATTTGATGGCGTTTTTGACAATAACATGTTAAACTGCAGCATAGGTGCATTGTGCTTTTTATGGATGTTTACATTTCTTACACATTTTGTACACATCTAATGTTTAAATCCAAACAAAAGGAACTGTACGTGTCATCTGTAACACACCCATTCTCTGAGTATATGTGGGTGAATCTGCCTTCAGAAGGCCACTCGGGTGGCAGCTCCAGCTCAGGGATGAAAACACCGCTCAGATTTCTTAGCAGGCTTTCAGCTGTCCTTAACATCAGAAGTATTGATTGTGCTGCTCACACTGGCTCAGTGAAGTGTTAGGGGAGAGCTCAGTCTGCTCGGGACTTAGCTTTACTGTAAAACATGGAGACTGGGTGATTAGGCTAATCAATGTAGGTCTGTCTGTCTGTCTGTCTGTCTGCATGCATCTGACATTGGTTGTGTGCTGTGTCCACCTAATATGTTGTTACTTTATGCGGGGTGTACATGTGTTTTTGTGAATATCTGGTTGATATTCTGTCTCTCTCCACTAAAATGAAGCTATCATAAAAACACAGTGTTCCTTTCTTTGTAAGGAACACTCTTGAACACAGTATGTGTTGAATCCAGTGTTCTGAAGTGCTGAGGCCAGCAGCTGGGACCATGAACCCATTGTGAAAGTGTCTGGTGAGGTCATAGACCAAGTGCGGAGCTGGGCAACCTCTGCAAAGATTTCCACACAATCGGACGTGTCTTTGCAGCCAGTAGAGTTCAGCCTGTTGGCAGTAGATATTTTTTAACCATATAGCTGTAAAAACATATGACAGCGTTTCTATTGTGGAATGGATAAATATTTTTTCCTTATTGACTTGTTATCTATATTACTGCTAATAATTAGCCGTTGTGTTTGGACAGCAACGAACAGAAGCTTAAACAATATTACTAACTACACTTTAATAGAAATGTTTAATACAGAACTACTAAATGCTAACCTCTTTAAACGTTTGTTGCCAAAAGCCAGATACAGGGCTGATGTCATGCATGTGTGTATGCATGACATCAGCCCTGTATCGACATACAGTTCGGGGGCTTCCTCTCTCCCCCTCGTCCCCGGGGAAACGGGGTGTGGTGGGAGGATGGGCGCTAACACCTGCCGCCGCTCTGCTTCCTTGGTAGGCGGCCTAGCGCCGCAACAAAAGGGAAAGAAAAAATGCCGCCTTTGTATCTGACAGATGGCGAAGCTGCGTCAAGCTCACGGACCGAGAGAGCGAATAGTACCGGAAGTAGCTTGAATTTGTCTTCAAAATAAGAGTTTTTGGCCAGCCGTCTGACGCCATTAGTTTTGCTGTACTTGCTTTAAATGAACTGGAATGACTGGCTGTTCGCTTTATAATTCCAAATAAAGTTAAAAAAATATGCGAGGATCATAGTGGCTATAAATCAAATACAGCACACATGAAGACAAAAGTCAACATCTTCATTTTGATATTTTTGTTCTAATATTTCAAGAATATATTTCACAAAGTTTGATGAAATATGTAAATATGCGTATTTTATTTTGTCTTGTTTCCACCCTGTGTCCTGTTGTACGTTTGGTGTCACGTTTCACACTAAATTAAAAAATAAAATACATTAACTAATAAATAATGTAGGTCAAACGCACCAGTATTACTGAGGCTTTTAACTGTTCACCATGTACGTTTGTGCTTGTCTGAAATATGATATATATATACACATATATTTACTTTATTTATGAGATTTATCAGATGAGACAATATCCCCATTTCTCCAGCGGAAGTGACAATGTTTTTACTTGAATGAATTGGTATCAAACACAAGGAGTTCAGCTGTTTCAACCTGCCTCATTGCTGTGGTTAGTTATAACACAGCTTAGGGTAAGTTGTGACGTATGAGGGAGACCCCATCACAAAATATGAACCTTAACAACTCTATTGCACACTGACCAACACTGAAACCTTTTCTTCACCTAGACTATAAAGCACTCAGTCCCTGCTTTCACATCATGGCCAACTATCACTAAAAGAAAAACGGTGGTAATGTTTTTCTTACTGTCTCGGTATGCTGAAAAAATTAGCAGGAGAAAAACATATTTAGCGGTCATCATGCAGGTAGTTAGTGTTAGTAGCACCTGAGTCAAACTGACAACAAGTGGAATGATTCTGTTGTGAAAAATACGTATTTTATGTTCTTTGGCAGTAAATATGTGAGTTGTTGTCCGGGTTAGTAGATCAAATCTATCGGCTGTGTGGACCGGAAGTGTTGCTGCCGTATTTCTGCAGACTTGACAGTAGCGAGAAGTGACCAGAAGGTGATCGAAAGAAAGGCAAGACATTGTGAGGAGGAAGAAATTCGAGCAGGAGTAAGACAGGGAGGGCTGGAGGCTGGCCCATCATCGCAGTACCAGCGTTTGATAACGCAGAAGAGGAGAGCAGACGGACGGCAGACAGGGAGGACTGAGGACGCAGAGCAGCATCACGATCCGCGGCTGCGTCTCAGTGCCGGAGAGAAAGTGTCCGCATCTCGGCGAGGTAAACAGCACAGCAGCACTAACACCACACGCTGACATTTGATCTGGTGGTGTTCACACATCTGTCACATGTGTTCTTCCTTTACACTGACTCTTAACGCCAACATGTAATGTGCTGCGCGAGTTAGCTACATTTCTCTGCCTGTATGAAATAATGAAGCGTCCTGCATTAACCGAGGGGTCGCAGAATCAGATAAGATCTGTATATGTCAGAGATCATCTTCTTATTGTTGCTGCTTTGGGGTTGCATCCATGCAGGACATATTCGTGTAGCGGCTCAGCCTCCTGGGGACACTGAAGCAGCTCGATCTTTCGGTTCCAAACAGAGTGAGTAGGGTGGGCATGAGGAGCAGAAAAACAGCCCAGTAATCTCCCGAAATCCCAGCCAAGAAAACCGAGGTTCCTGTGGCTCCCAGGCTCTCTAATGATGGTCAGCCACTATAAAGGCATCTGCTAAGAATCTGGAACTTTTGAACAGCATTTGAAATTTGAATCCATGAACCATTACAAAAATCACTTTGCACATGTATCAGTCCTCCTCAGGCCTCCAGAGGCTGCTTACACAACACGCCTATTCTTTCATCTCTTCAGCGGCTGCAAGTGAAATTCATTGTGAAATGTAATTAATAACATGCATCCCTACATGACCGGCTCCCACATATATCAGCTACTGAGACCTTCCTCCAGCATTCAGTTCCTCTGATCATCTGCTCTGAGTCTTTTTTAACTGTTGGACGCTCTTGTTTTAAAAAGAGGCAGCCGCACTTTGGAATAAGTTTCGGTGCTTGGTTTTGAAGACCTGCTGAAAACTTGTTTTATACCTTACCTTAATCTTTCAGCTGTAATTTATGGCTATAAGTTCACAAACTAAAGTATCTAAGGAAGTATTTCTCTGGTACTCAGTGTCAGGCCTACACATCTTACATGTGTTGTTTTATTACTGTGGCACTTTTTACTATGCTGATGTGTAAGAAATATAAATTTATCATCATGTTCTTGTTGTTCATGTTTACTGTTTATAATAAGATAACTAACACGGCTATTTTCAAACACCAAACAAATGAATACTTATTAAACACATACAGTATAAATAAACCTCATCCACCTGAGTCCGTCTGCATAAAAGGCTCAGGATGCAGCCGTATGAGGTGAGCATGGTAATTATAAGAGAATAAATGAAAATGATCAGTAATGATTTTGAATGAGAGAAATGCAGTAGCATCATGAACAGGAGGTATCAGTCATCCATCACTCAGTTACAATAATGACAGTTTTTTTCAGTCATTCACATTTTCTGTGAATTAACAGAAAGCTTATATTTTACAGTTGCAGGACGGAACTGTTAGAACTGTAAGTTTGCACCTTTATCTCGTAGTTGCGTTGGTCAGGTCCATTTGAGATCAGCGTGGCTGTGATGTTTATGTGTAAAATGAGTTGTTCTTGAAGAAAAGTTCACAGCTGGAGTCCTGGAAGATAAACCTACGACCTAAAAGTCTTTTCTCATCCTGCTGTGTTGGAATGAGGCCTTGATGAAGTTGCTCGACTTTGTACTGAGTCTCTGTTTCCACGTTTTCACTTCTTCGGGCACAACCGGGAGACTGTTGTGCTGCAGGCATGGGCGTAAACTAACTAATTCAAGTCCAGTAGTAGACAAGAAGCATTAGCACAGAACTGGTTAGTTGAGAATTTATAGGATTTATGTGATTTGATCTTATGAGTCATATTATTTGGTTCAGATATTTGCTTTGTCCCTGCTAAATTGTTTAAATAAAAAAAATCCTACCTGCATTTAATCGTTTCCTTTTTAATCCTGTGAACTGGTAAAGATTAAACCGTGTATGCATCTTTTATGGTTCTTGGCTGTTCTAATCCTGTAAACAGATCTCCAGGACTTATTTTCCTGACCGCTAAAGTATGACCTAGCCATTTTATCAAGTGCAAGGATCAGGGGCGAGCGTGGCTGTTGGTTGCAACTAACTGTGAGGGCTGCTAGTTGGTCGCATCATGTGAGGATGTTAGGATTGTCCGCAGACCTAGTCAGTTACAGCTAGGCTGTCCCGTACAGTTGCCCCTGTACAGGACGTCTGCAGCTATTATTATCATTAGTCTTTTATTTATCCAGGTAAAAAATCTCATTGAGATTAAAAATCTCATTTTCAAGAGAGACCTGGCATCATAGCAACAAAAGTCACATACCACATAGGTATATAACATTTAAAACAAATACAGTATCCCACACCAACATGTGTAAAATATACAATAACAGGTCAAATTAAGAGTACATTAAAAACAATCGCACTGAGTAAAAGAGCTGTTCTCTCGTTCCTTTAAAACAGACTTAAACTCTCCCAAGGTAACCAATTCTGATCATTTCAGTTCCTCCTGCAGATTATTCCAGGAAGCAGGGGCAGCGTATTTAAAAGCCTTTTCCCCAATTCTGTTCTGATTTTTGGGACAATCAATTGTATGATATTGTGCGAATGAAGGCTGTATTGGTTGTGGTTTTTACACATATAAACACATAAATAAGATGGAACCAGCCCAAGGAGAGATTTATAGATAAAAATCAACCAATGGGAGAGTCTGCGACTATGCAAAGATGGATATTTAGCAGCAGCATACAAAGAACAATGATGTACATGACTTCCATAGCCAGTAATAAAACATAAAGCACAATGGTACACAGTATCCAACCTCTTTAGGTGGTGGGCAGGTGCATTCATAAAAAGCAGGTCACCATAATCCAATAAAGGTAAAAAGGTTGCACGAATCAAATGTTTTCTGACTTGGAGGGAGAAACAGGATTGGTTTCTAAAAAAGTAACCTAGTTTTAGTTTTAACTTCGACACAAGCCTTTGAATGTGAGTCCTAAATGACAAATTCTGATCTATAATGATCCCTAGATACTTGTATGATGTGACCATTTCAATTTCAGTTCCTTGAATTGTTTTAATCTTAGGAGACGTAGCTAACAACTCTTTGCCATTTGAGAATAACATGAACTTGGATTTCTCTGCATTTAACACCAACTTAAGTTGAGTTAAATGGGACTGAATGACATCAAAGGCAGACTGCAGAAATTGCAGGGTTTGTGCTACTGAAGGGGATGAACAATGAATAATTGTATCATCTGCATAAAGATGAAATGCTGCATTTGACAAATTATCACAAAGGTTGTTTATGTAAAGAGGAAATAGCAATGGTTCTAATATGGAGCCCTGCGGAGCTCCTTTGGATACTGGGAGAAAAGAGGAAGAAGACCCAGCAGCACGGACACACTGTTTTCTTGCTGACAAGTAATTTGAAAACCAACTTACAGCATTTACAGATAGACCAATATTGTTTAGCCTATGTAATAAAATAGCATGGTCAAGTCAAGAAAAAGAGCAGCACAGGAGGTTTTGCAGTCCATTGAATCAACGATGTCATTAACCACTTTAACAGCAGCAGTTATTGTGCTGTGTTGTTTTCTGAATCCTGACTGATGTTGGGAAAGAACAAAAAGTCTTTCAGTTTACTTTTGCTAGAACACACAATTTGGGCCTGTAGTGTTAACTAGGGCTGAACGATTATGGAAAATAATCTAATTGCGATTTTTTTCCCCAATATTGCGATTGCGATGCGATATGCGATTATTTTTTAAGGTCTTTGTCTTCTGTATTATTAAACAAAGACAAGCAATACATCATATAGTATGGCCAATACTATATTACATTAATTTT
>NW_005187658.1:185521-190783 GCF_000239375.1 Pundamilia nyererei | reverse complement strand
CAGGAGGATGCAGCCCATGAATTTGGACATGTCCAGAGTATAATCGCAGCCTTTGCGGTTAGAAAATTGCACTTGATCATGTCGCGATATTATCGCAAATGCGGTATATCGTTCAGCCCTAGTGTTAACCTAACAGGCTAACAGAAACTAACACATCTGCAGTGAAGACTGACCATCCCATGACTGTCGGCGGACGGTGAACTTGATGACCCTTGTGGTTCACCAATACTTAACGTAGACATAACGTTGCTGTTCTGAGGTCAGTTTTGAGCGCTGAAGGAGAGTTTAAAAAAGCTACAGCAAATAAACACAAAATGTATTACTTAGATGTCTTAACTAGTGCTGTCAGCGTTAATCTCGTTAAAATGACGCAGATCGCACCGTGAATGGGGCTGCACAGCGCTAACACATTAACGAGCTAACCGCACTAACGCGTTGACGCCATGCAGCCCCAAGCACGGGGCGATCCTGGCTAACTCCCTTACGGAGATTTGCTGCGTTAACGCGTTTATGGCGTTAACGTCATTTTAACGACTAACACTGACAGCACTACTCTTAACATTAGTTTTACTCATAATGTTTGGATTTCATTTTAAAATGCAGTAAACTGAACCACTTGCATCTTTTAAACTCTCCTTCAGCGCTCTGCACATCTCTGATGAATCACTACAGTCATTCTGAGGCCCAAAATAACCCTTTCAGACAGTTGGCCCAGATTATCATTACCATTGCAACAGATTCTTTATCACACATGAGACGACCATTTAAATGGGTCCCTGATCCCACACGTAAGGCCAACAACTTCCAAACCCTGCTCAAATATCTGTGTCTGGCTGTGATGTTACTACACGGTCCCCTTTCCATGAATCAAAGTATTTACAGATCAGTGGTATATAAATAGTCCTCGGCCTTGTATTTTCCCCAACTTTAGGAAAACGTTGAAATGAGGCATTTTTCTGTTTCTCATTTCAGTGCTTATTGTTTGGCTGTTGTGCATTATATTGAAACTCTCATCACTTCTTAATGATGAAATAAGAGCTTCCCATCTGTAGATAACCAGCAACCCCATCTCTCCCTGTCTGTTAAAACGGTGTTAGTGAATGCCATTGATTAATAAAATCAATCACAGGCGAATGAAGTCGAGAACGAGGGGATGTAGGAGTTTCCATATCTGACAGTTAAAGACACACTAAAGACAGCCACTGCACTATAGAGAACAGTTTGTGCTGGTATTTGTCAAGCTGTTTGAAACATTGCTGTTTCATTTGACTTGCATTATAGTAATAACTATCATGTGACACTGCACCTGTTGGGCACATCCTGCATGATATTTACAGTTTTGCTCTGGAAGTTGGTTGCAAGTAAGGTGCTATGCAAAAACATCCTTGTGATTCCTTTGGTTGCTAACAGATTGCTACGGTTGTCTGTAGTTTCCATATTTGTCTGCAAATACTTGTAAACGATGGTAAAACTTCAAAAAGCACCATGCACTTATTAAAGTCATAACAAACTGCTTCTTAAAGTTAAAAATCCATCACGGCGGTGAAGCTTTTCTCATGTGTATATTTTCACTCCAGTTTTTGTTTAAAAAATTATATTTAAACTACAATTTATAAAGTTTTGTTGTGAGGTGGGGAATATTGCTGTGTGATATTACACAGCAATATTCATGTGTGTTACGCCCCAATCTAGGGATACTGGTACGCAACATAAGAGTTAGAAAAAAAGGAAGTGACCCCGCCCTGGTCCCCAAAACCATACACAGGGGAACACGATTTCTTAGTGAAACAGTGGTTTGTTGTCTAAACCAGGGGTCGGCAACCCTAGGCACGCGTGCCACAGTTGGCACGCGAAGGCACGACCATAGCTGGACTGGCCATCGGCCCACCGGGCATTTGCCGATGATTTTATTTTATTTTTTTTGTAACGGTTTAAACAATGAAAGGTGGTGGATCGACCAGATGCTGGCCGGTGTGTAAAAATAACTCAGCTGTTTGATGGTGGCTGTGGTGGAGCTTCCTCAGATTCAGTAACAAGTGGTGGAGGCCAGCAGGTGGAGGAGCAGAGACCCAAGGTGGCCGCCGGTCCAAGCGTCAGGTGAACTGAACTTCAGGTAAGAAGTTATGACCTGCAGTCTATCTGGGTCAGATATGAACCAAGTTTAGGTGCAGTTTATTTTCGTTATTCTGACTTTTTACAGTCAGTTACAATAACTCTGCATGCTAGCTAGCATGTTATATGTTATTGCTAGCAGTTTCTATACAGCTGGGTGGGTGCTATGATGTTACTGATAGTGAACTTTGTTTTATTCATAAGGTTAGTTAGTAGAGTTGCCAAATGTCCTGTAAAAAGACAGAATCGTCTCGCATTCAGAGAAATTATTACGCGTTTCATGTTGAGCTGAGAAGGAACACAATTTGTCCTTCAGCTAGAATGGAAAAGACACAAAGCTGGAGTTATTCTGTGTCTTTGCTGCACAGCTGCCTCTTCTCCTCTCATCCTCTCCCCTCTCTCTCCTGTTGTTACTTCAATCATGAAACTGATCAATGATCAGCTGATCGGCTTTTCTCTCTTGTTTGTTTATCGCCCACTTTGCGCCAGAAAGAGGAAACCAGTGGATGTGGCGCTAAACAACAGCAGCACGTTTAAGCTTGATCAGCTGTTGTTAGAATTTATTTAATATTAATTTCTAGTATCAGCTGATGTTTGCTGGAGCCACAGCTGTAAAGCTGCTGGTCATGATGTCGGTTTGGATGTGTGGTGAGAGGGAAACATGAAGATGAAACCAGGAGATGTCCTTACTGAATCATCAGAGCTGAACAGGTGATGGAGAAACAGGTTTACCTTTTAGGTGACATGGATGAGTTGAAGGGAAGTTATGAACTGTTTCTGAGAGACAAATAACACCAGGATCCTTTTTTATGTAGCAGACAGCTGGTAACTGTGCAGGGGCGGGTCTAACAAAGTGTTGCCAGGGGGGCAGGTAGGGCATTAACAGGGAGAGGGGGCACAAAGAAACACTTTTCTTTCTTATTCTCATTTAAAATGTCTCGCTGTTATTAAATAATTATCTGAATCTTACAACCAAAGTTTTTATCTGATGTCAAATGTATAGAAATCACACATATACCAACAAGACTGTGCATCACTGTCACAGCAGCGTTTTCATTCAAAGGCTTTGTGGCTTTAATACCTGGGGGGCCGGTCTCTCGTCAAAATGCCCGGGCTGATTTTTTGTTGTTGTTGTTCATATAGAGTGTTATTAAATTTATTGCTAATGCAATCATATGGCACACTGACCTCTGAGGAAATTTTAAATGGCACTCGCCATCAGAAAGGTTGCCGACCCCTGGTCTAAACTGAAGCGTGACTCCGGGGTGAACAAAGGCCAAAATAACAAACAAAACCAGCTTAATCAGTCAAGGAGGTGCTACCTAAACCCTACGTGATGAAAAGAACAAACAAAAGACAAATGCTACGCCTAACTCCCTAACTGAATAACAGGAGGAAACTATACAGAAAACAACAGGGAAGCTCACCCCTTCGGCTTCAGTGACTATTTACAAGAGAAGGCTGATTTACACACTATATACAAGCTCAGTAAGTCACAAGAATCACAAATATCACAGAGTTTGGAGGAAAGGCTCAGGTCAGTTGCTGCCCCGGGACAACTGCTGGTGACAGATTTTGAAGCAACCACATGATCAGGGGACCGATCAGCAGCCGCCAAAACACATTATGGCCAGGGCCATAACAACGTGTCATTCCAATACCAAGTAAATTCATTCAATTCAGTTGTAGTCATACAGCGCCAAATCACAACAGCAGTCACCTCAAGGGGCTTCATATTGTAAGGTAGACCCTGCAATAATACATACAGAGAAAACCCAACAATCATATGACCCCCACAGATGCTCAATAGGGTCTAAGTCTGGGGACATGGTTGGCCAGTCAAGTACTTTTACCCTCAGTTTAGCAAGGCTGTGGTCTTTATGGAGGTGTGATTGGGGTTGTTATCATGTTGGAACCTGTCCTGTGGCCCAAAAGTGAGGGAGAAAAAAATTGTCCCTCAATTCATTGCGACGGATATTTATGCAATCACTCATAACATTAACATGATAAGCAATGTTGGACAGATTGTGTAACTGTTAATTGAAGCTAGGGCTGCAATCATTCATACTTTGAATAATTGGATTTTAAAATATTCTCTACACAACTTTTTTGCTTCGATGCTTCTGTAGTGCACGCTCTGTAGCGTGCAATTTTAACAATGCAAATGCGATCATGTATAGAACATTTGAGACTAATGTCCACACTAATACATTTTCGTTTGAAAACGCATCTTTTTCTCTCCGTTTTGGCCATTTTTCGTCAAGGAAAACTGAGTGTTTTGAAAACACTCGCCAAAGTGGATACATTTGAAAACACCATTTTTGCATCGCAGTGTGGACTGTGAAAAACGGGGGCTTTTGTTTGACGCATTTTAGTCATATGATGTAGTCATGTGACCAATTCAACTAAGATGGCGGACGGCATTGTACAGCAGTTTTTTGTTTGCTCTCAAT
Organism: Pundamilia nyererei; assembly: GCF_000239375.1. Taxonomy (NCBI): domain Eukaryota; kingdom Metazoa; phylum Chordata; class Actinopteri; order Cichliformes; family Cichlidae; genus Pundamilia; species Pundamilia nyererei. Next base: position 186,218 of record NW_005187658.1, on the reverse strand, counting down.
TTTGACAGCCCCATTAAAGATTAATATCAGTTTGTACTTGCTCCAGATAGCTCACTCACTTTTGCAGCTTTGCACTCTTGGAACCAGTATCTGTTACACACCGTAAAGCGCAAAGAGGCGGAGCCGTCACTGTGATGGTGAGCTCAGGCTGAGTGAAAGAAAATACGTTTCTAGCCTCTAAAACAGCAGCACAGTTCTTGTGATCACCATTAAAACTTTACAAAAATCAAAGCACCTGATCGACAAACTCTGACGTGAAGAAAAGTGAACTTTGTAGCTGCTACATTCACCACCATTTGTTTTACACAGCCAACAATCTGCAGTAAGCCTCCAGAAGGTGTTTAAAATATGCAGAGGAACTGTTAACTCAGTCTGAGACCAGAATGGTTTAAATATACAGCTTACTGAAGGCTGAGGGCAGCTGTCCTGTTTTACATGGACACAGACAGGGTGAGTCTAAAGGGGGGCAAGGGGTGTACTAGACCATATTCATTTTAAGGTTTTCATTCATTCATTTCATTCATTTTTCCGATTAAAAGTGAAATTATATAAAATACTATCTCAGTTGCTTTTACATTTATTAATATAAATATTAAAGCTTGTTTGATGGCAGATACTCCCTTCACCCTGGCCAAAAAGACTAAAATGACCAAAGAAAAAGTGGAAAACAGCTAAACATGAGAGGTTTTTGGACAAA
>NW_005187658.1:149666-160304 GCF_000239375.1 Pundamilia nyererei | reverse complement strand
TAGGCGAGTGGCTCCAGCAGATCCCGGGAATAACATCGGAGATCTCTGTCCAGAAGAGCGCAGTCCTGGGAACAGCTAAGATACTGCAGGACCCTCAAGCTCCCAGGCCTCTGGTAGAGGACCCCAGCTTGAAGGGTAAACCGCCCGCAGGGGCGTGCTGGGTGTTTTTATAATGTTATCATTGTTATTTTGGTTCCAGGTGGAGATGTGTGTGTGGCAGGTCATGACAGCGGGCCAGTGTTTGAAGAACAGCCGAGCAGTTTAATTTACCCTGAAGGCCTGACTGAAGGCAAAGTGACCCTGAGCTGTCAGGCCAGAGCAAATCCAGCTGCTGCTTATAGGTGAGTCTTACACACTCATTCCCTGTGGAGCCCACATTTTATAAAATGAGTTGGTCTTCTAAGTTTGTTTTAGGGTACTTACTTTGATTCCTATATTAAATTGCTGTCTTATTTTGGTTTAGAATGGGGCGAATAATCTTTTGATCCCCTGGTGAATTTGTACAGGGGGGAAAATAAGTACTGAACACGTCACCAATTTTCTAAGTAAATATATTTCTAAAAGTGCTTTTGATATGAAATTCTCATCAGATATCAGTAACAACACATCCAGTCCACACGTGTAAAGAAATCAAGCCACAGATGTCCATGCAGTGCCTTGTGACCTCCAAACATGGTTCATATTATTGCATTCAAAAACTTGATCTTGAAGTTTTGGTCTCATCTAACCAGACTCTAGTCAACTAACATTTCACAGGCTTGTCTAAATGTTGTTCAGCAAACTTCAACATGCTTTTTCTTTCAGCAATGTTGTCTGGAGTGGTGAGTGTGCATATGGCACTTAAGTGCATTACTTATTGTTTTCTTTGAAACCGTTGTACCTGCTGATTCCTGGAGCTCTCCACAGGTTGTCTTTGGCTCTGGGACAACCCTTGTAAAAATTCTTTTCACTCTTCTTTTTGCAGGGGGCACCTGGTCATGGCCAGTTTATGTCAAAATGATGTTCTTTCCACTTGTGGACTAACCACTGCCATCAGTATGTTTTGCAACAATTAGGTTGCAAAGACCTTGTGAGAGCTCATTGGTTTTACCCATCACAAGCTGTTTATCGGGTGCATTGGTAATGAGACACTTTTTTATAGGCCTTCAGTTTGGACTGAACTGTACTTCACCCACATTTGATGCAAAAGAGCTCATTGCTTTGGACCAGTAGGTTCGGCTACGTACAGGAGAGGCAAACTGAATGAGACTCAGGCAACTGTGAGTTTAGAAAACCGCTGGCTTGTGTATTTTTACTCATTCAGAAAATAAAAGATTGAAAATTAATAACAAACATACTTTTCAAATGAAAGTATCCCTTTTTGGTACCAGTATTTTCCTTCAGTGACCCTGGAGTACAATCACAGTAATCACTTAAAAAAAACCTTACCTGGGTGCACCCTTCTAAGTGTATAATCAGGGTTCAAGTTCAAGATAAACCACAATCTCAATTACCAAAATCCAAATAGCAACGTTCATCTGCAACTTCACAGACTTTGTTAGCTGATTGCAACAACCATTGAGTTGGAAAAATAGATCCAACGGTCCACACCCACTTCTCTTCCTGTTCATGGGATGTATAGAGTCCGTAAAAAGTCCTTAAAATAAACCGTCCATAAGTCCAGGGGGTTTGTGTGAAGAAGGGGAACAGTAATATCAAAGTGGTTTTTTGTTGCAGCTGGCCTACCACACTCTGCTGTGCAGCACAGAACAAAGTCAATTGGTCCGTCAACGGGGTTGGCTCGCCATCGATTACAGGATCCGTTGCAATGCATCGATAGGAAGGACACAAAGGAAAAAATCGGACCTGTCCACGACAGTGTCATAGGACATTAAGTTCCCATATAATCACAGATCACTACTTGCTATCACTTAAGATGTACTATTTGTAACGTTACCCATGTTACAAATTGAAAATAAACACACAATCTGTGCAACAGTTTCAAAAGCTTTTTTTTCCAATAAGTAAAATAAAGTTTTTCGCAAAACATTGTAAACAATTTCCTAATAAATACTAGAAAATTTTGCTTACAATGAACTCATGGAAAGTGCAGATAAACAATAAACAATTAAAATGCTCACCGATCTCAAAAAAGAATGGCGCAGGAGCGCGAGATGGCGCAGGAACGATGAAATGGCGTTGTCTAATTCTCGACCTTCCCCGACCTAACAATGTAAAAGGAACCAAACTAGTTACTCGTCTTACCAATACACATGCAATAAAACAATTTTTCATAAGCAGCAAGTGCTAACTCTTCCGTTTATATCACTTTTCCCCGTACCTCGTTTCAGTTAATCTCCGTCTCCGTCTCTCCTCGCTAGCGTGCTCATGGGGTATTCGTGAGAGAGGAGGACAAACCTGCACTCTCTCAGCCGTAGATGGCGTGCGGGGCACTGCACCACGTTGCAGCAGCTCATTGGCTAAGAGCAACCCACGTTTACTTCAGAACTCTTAACTCTTTCACTGCTGAACCTGTGGCTCATTCACTATAAACCGAGTGTGACTGCTAAGATTGATAGTCTTTTTTTATTTTTTGGTACATTTTCTCCAAGCCATACTTAAATATGGGTTACACAGGTGTCAGCATTGATTGATCATGCTGAATCTGCGATTTGAAATGTGTTCCTCATTGGATTCATCCTACCGTGCAAATAGACTTGGACACAGTAGCCGATCTCTTACAGAACCTATGATATCTTTGGGTGGATCAGCCCGCTGAGGCCAGACTCAGACTCTGAATTTCAGTTATTAGTTTTAATACTTTTAATATGTTTTCAAGTGTTAAGTCCTCATTCTGACTCTAATATTTACATTTTCTCCAAGATCCAGTCGTTAGACACATTGTTGTGTTTCTGTCCTTTTATATTGATAACTGAGCGACTGGAAAATCACAGAATAGCCAACTAATGTAAACCAAGTGGGTGAGAACACCACTTGTCTATATTCTTAGTTAACATTCTTGTTTTGATTTAGCCATATCTCATATGTATTCTGTAATATCAAACATTAGTGGTGGCCCGCTTGAAGCTGACGCTGTGTGTGTCAAAAAGAAGCACTGTGTGGAGACTTGATTCGTTTGGCCAGAGTCACGTGATCAGTGACGTCCGAAGCTTCATTTAGAACCTAACTGCTTCGGTGGTTTATAGGGAAGTGAATCATTCGCGGGATTCATGGAGTGTTTTGATGGTGAGAGACAGCAAACCACTGATTATTGTATTGAGAGATATGGAGCCAGCGAGGAAGCGAGGAGGTTCTGTCGCGTGGGAGTATTTAGAGTTGATTTTGGTCAGTTTTGGTTGGGTTTTCCAGCTTTGTGTTCTTGTTGTTTGTTTTTGTTTAGTGCGTGTTTATTTTTTCTGAAAACGTGAAAAACTTAACATGTCAAAAATCTGCTTTTCATAATATAAATATCATTAAATAACTTTAGAAACACATCCATTTGACTCTTTTTATTTAATGTAATAAAATATATTTTATTTTAAAAATAATCTTAAAATGTTTTCTGGCTGATAGTCTGTGGGACCCAGGAAGACCGTACACCTGCATCTCTACAGTTTCTGTGTGAGAGGATTTTCTTCAAAGGAGAAATCATCTCAGCCATCGCACGAAGGAACAAATTCTCTTTTTAAATAAAAATTTAAAAGGGTTTCCTTAAACGGATCATGTCTTTAATTTGCAAGTACATATGCTTGATCTCTTTCCAGTTCACAATCAATCTACCCCCAGGTCAAAAATATGTGTAAGAAAATTGGCCTAATATAATATTATTTATAAACATACCTGTCCAGCTGTCCAGCGATTAGTGCATGGAGGCAGGACCTCACAGCAGAAGCATACTCAATAATGTGTTGTACATTATTATATGTATTTTTCACTTATTGTATTTACCAACATCAAGAAGTCAGAAGTAAAGAAAGACCACATCATGGTGCATGTTTGAACAAGGGAACTTTATTGATCACAATAATTTATTAAATAAATAAACAAACAAAAACATGTTCAAAGCAGCACAGCGGTGGCCCAGTGTCAGACAGAACTCCACTCTGCAGCGTGAGCAGTCATAATGAAGCAGTTGGTTTTATTTTGTGGATTCAAGCTGCTCTTCATATCTTTGGCCACCAGATGTCACCAGAGAGGACTGTGTTGAAAAGCTTCGAGTAATGAAAACGTGCTTCAATACTTCAGAAAGCTTCATTTGGCCGAGTTTGGTTATGTTTTCCACTTTTACAGATTATATCATGTAAAATCTTGGTTTAAATCGATTCTGACAGGTTTGTTAAGTTAACATGTTTTTTTTTTCATTTCAACTGTTAATTGGTTTAGTTTGAACTCACCTTACCTACCAGTGTGCCAGGAACAAAAGCAGGAAATGTAGTTTTACTGTATTTAATCTGGTTAATCTGAGGTCACAGGAAGACACCAGGTGAAGAAGCAGGAGAACCTTTGTAATTTAATAAAACTGATTTTAGACTGTGTTTATAGAGAAATTGATTTGTTGTAATACGTATTGTGTCTGAGTCCAGAAATCTATCTTACCTATCTAATGGAGTAGTCCAGGGTGAGATTGTTTAAGTGGACCATTTAAGCAGAAAAGAACCAGGTCAGTGTAGCTGTTTACATTTTCACCTTCATTTCCATTGAATTAAGTTCAGTTATGTTTATTTGAACTGAGTTAACTATGGAGTTGAGTTTCTTATTAAGTTTTGTAAATATTGTTTGGTCACAAAATGTTGAATAAATCACTCGCTCCACTGGACAGCATCAGTCTCCTGCCCTTCTTTAGCTGCTAAGGTCAAGTCCTTCTGGAAATGTGTCCACTCCTTTATGAGTGAGGACATGGATCGGAGAGTCAGTCAGCAGGATGGGAGGAGTTAGAGAGAAACTTGGGGTTTGTTTGAGAAAAGCTGGCCGTGAGTATGTTAGTATCACAGACCCCAGTGACTGACTCAGAGTTGAAGTGAACTTTTTTCTGCAACAGGAAGCCAGAGTTGCAGCATCTCAGGCTGAACAAACTCAGTTGTTAGCTAAACCTGCCCAGCCAATTAATTTTTTATACTGCAGGATAAAAAAAAGCCTGAATCAAATGATTATTTCCATTTATCATGCAGGTGGCTTGTGAATGGGACTGCGGTTCCACTGAATTTGGACCGATACTCCCTGGTGGCTGGTACCCTGGTGATAAGCAGCCCCGACCCCATCCGGGATACAGGCTCTTACCAGTGTCTAGCTATCAACCGCTGTGGCACCATCATTAGCAGAGCAGCCAACCTCAAGTTTGGTTGTAAGTAATAAAGACCTTTCAGTCATTTTACTTGTTTGAGCTGCCTGCTTTAAAAACATGGCAGAAAAGGCACCAGACAAAAACACGAGTTTACATTCTTTGTCTGCTTCTGGATCAGAGCTCGCTGGTTTTAGGACTTTTCTCTGTTCTTTTCAGCATTTATTACTTATTTGTCTGCATTTGCTTGTTCCAGACCTCCATGACTTCCCTCCAGATGGCAGAAGTCCTCAAACAATAACTGAAGGTCAAGGAACGTTCTTGGCCTGCCAACCTCCTCCACATTACCCAGGTACCTCTCTGTTTCATTGTTCTTGAAAATGATAATTTATTATATATATTGTCAGAGAGCCACAGAATAGTCCTGTGTGTGGCTGGAACATTAGTTTTTTCTTTTGCATCATTTTCCTTGACTAAGAAAAAAAGAGTCGTGCTGCAGCTAGCCACCTCACCACTAGTGCCCAGGGCCAGAAGGTGATTAACAGGTCAGAGGGGCAGAATATGACAGTAAATATGAAATGAAATCTGATACATTGTGACTGTTATGATTGTGACTTTTTACAGTGAAATCTAAGCGCTGACAGAATGAAACGACTAAAGTGACTGACGGCGATTCTTTTCTTCTCTAGCGCTGTCTTACCGCTGGTTTCTCAACGAGTTTCCCAACTTCATCAGGAAGGATGATGGGCGCTGGTTTGTGTCACAGGTCACGGGGAATCTGTACCTGGCCAAAGCTGAACCTAATGACACAGCAAACTACTTTTGCTTCACAACGATCAACATGGAAGTTAGCACGAAGAGCACATTCAGCAAGGCCAACCAGCTCACGGTAGTCCCTGATGGTATGAAAGACCTACAGCTGCATCACTTGTCTCTTAGCATCCTCACGTATAGTTGTTCCGCTGTCTTTAGTTGAGCATCAATGATTCTAAAAACATAGGATAACAGGGTGTTGTTGTTCACTGATAGCCCAGTGCAACGTCCACTTTTAAGTTGTGGCATTAACTTGCCTGTTATCAGTTTACTAAAGGCTGAAGCAAAGTCGACTCAGAGACAGCTGCTGACTTTCTCCTTCTCATCAGTAACCCTGCTGGTCAGCCCATGGAATACTGGCCCAAGCCTTCCACTAAGGATCTCGTTTAGACTGAAAGGATTTGGAATTTTACACTAAAGAGAGGTTATGGCACAGAATTAAGTGATAATCTAATCTAAGAAGATTTGCTTTTTCATTCCAGCCAATCCCAGGAAGTCAGCTCCAACCATTAAAGTGCGCTTCCTGGCAGATACCTATGCCCTGGCTGGACACACCACCCAGTTAGAGTGCTTTGCTTATGGAAAGTAAGTGTCCATCGCAGAAATTGCTGTGTGATGCTTCTGATGTGTCTTATATTATAGAGTGATGCGGTTCAGCTGTAGTAATACATGTCCAGGCATTTTTACATCCTCATACCTCAAACCTAATTATCACTCTCTGATCGCTGCACTGCATTTTATTGACCTCTTACTTCCATCTCTCAACTCTCGCTTTGCTTTTCATCTTAAAGTCCAGTTCCAAAGGTGCGGTGGAGGAAGGTGGATGGTCTAATGCCATCCAAGGCAGGCCCCACTGTGGAGGGTCCCACCCTGACCCTTCCTGAACTCTCCTTTGATGATGAGGGCATTTATGAGTGTGAAGCCTACAACTCAGAAGGAAGGGACACGTACCAGGGACGCATTAATGTCCAAGGTGACTACAGGTTCTTCATTGTGCAGCAAAGCATGTGTCATTTCATTTTTAATGCACTCGTGTTCATTTTATAGCTCATGTGTATTTGTTTTTTCTTGACTTTCTTCTCGTCCAGCTCAACCAGAGTGGTTGCAGGTGATGACCGACTCAGAAGTGGAGATTAGCTCAGATCTTCAGTGGAGTTGTGTGGCTGCTGGAAAACCTCGACCCTCTGTACGCTGGCTACGCAATGGACAGCCACTTAGTACACAGGTAACACAACACACACACACCTGTCCATAAAACTTCTGAAGAAGGCATTTGGCATGACCATGTGGGTACAGTTATCCTTTGGACTCGATTTTGAAGCAGAGAGATATTTCTTTGATGACAACCTCTCAGCCCATCATGATGGTACTGTGGGCATTCCAGTAGTTCCAGCTGGTGGCAGCATCAACCCTTGGTGCTTTCTGTGTTGTTCCTTAACCCTTTAAAGCCGGTCAGAGCGGCACGCTCTGTTTTGCGTAACTATTTTTAAATCCCTGTAGAACCGGAACCGCGTAAGCTAGCGCAATAATTTGTTTTGCATATGAAACCGGAGGAGTTGTACTTACATCTGATGCCATCAGCTTGTCCTCGGTCACGGTTTCGTTCCACATATAGCTTTGCAAAAATTGCATAAAAAGCGCTTGCAGGAACAAAAACATAATACTCCAGAAACACGCTTTGCCGATCCGATCAGCTGTTCATAACACTTCCCACATTGAAAAAGACGTCACCCTAACTATCACATGTCCGCCATTTCCTGCCCGAAACCGGAAGTGACGTCACATTCGTGAAAAATATAGTCTTTTACTTGCAGGCCTTAAAAACCTATACTGGTGTTTTTATAAGTCATGGTTGACTTTATGCTTTTCTGAATAGTTGCTGGGATGCTTAGAACTCGAATTGCACTGCTGGAAATAGTTTATTTTGATGCACCTGCTGTTTTCTTTGCAAATTTGCATCATAGGATTGTTTTTTGTTTTTCCTGCAGTATATAAAAATTGCTGTATCTCCAAAATAAAACTATGAAGACACTTAAAATAAATTTCCTGTTGTAAACTATTTTTTGCAACTTTTTTGTATTTACAGTTTTGAGGGATAAGCCTCTTAAATTTCTCCAAGTAGAAATATATGTAAAAAAACAAAACAATTTTCAATTCTTTTGTAGTTTATTGCACTTTTTTGTAATTAATGTAGTTACTATGCACTTAATGCATACATATTATTAAAATATGGGATATAGCACTTGTATTGATGTATAGCAACTTGAAATGCTCCCAAAAATGGCTCCACAGCATGTAAAAATATAAAGTAAGCTCTGGCGGACTTGGTTCTATGGTAGGTCTTACATCCTAACAAATTTCCTCTCATGGGTGGGTGACAGGTTTATGGAAGCCCGTTTCCCCCCCTAAAAAAAAAAAAAAGGATCCATAACTCAAAATTTCGAGTTATTTTCTCGAAATTTTGAGTTACTATCTCGAAATTTCGAGTTATTATCTCGAAATTTCGAGTTATTATCTCGAAATTTCGACATATTAACTCAAAATTTTGAGAAAAGCAACTCGAAATTTCGAGTTAGCGCTGCCAATCAGTAATCTACATGAATGACGTCATTTCCATGTTACCCGGAAGCTGTAGCCCTCAGCTACAAATGCTACAGCTAAGCTACCGGTATTACATCCAGTCGTGAATGCACAGATTGCTGAGTGTTTTCAGCCTGGCTTCACAAATGATGAAATCCCTGTGTTATTAGCTGAATCACATGGTGTTACTATCAGCAAACATACTTCAATTTGTTGGGATCCGTTTTTGAGTGCGCGGTCCTGCGCCATATGCTTCCGGGTAACAAGAAAGCGACCTCATTCACGTATATTTTTGATTGGCAGAGCTAACTCGAAATTTTGAGAAAAGTAACTCGAAATTTCGAGTTATATTTCTCGAAATTTCGAGAAAATAACTCGAAATTTCGAGAAAATAACTCGAAATTTCGAGTTATGGATACTAGTTTTTTTTGTTTTTTTTAGTGGCGGAAACGGGCTTCCATACAGGTTGGATTTTCAATCAGATCAATTTAAATTTTTAGTTTTTATTTATATAGCACATCATCACAACAACAGTTACCTCACCTACAGTACCCTACAATAGGGTAATGTCAGTAACGTAGTGGGGACGGAGCTGGACTCTCTTAGGGTGGTGTCTGAGAGGCGGATGTTGTCCAAGATAAAGACAATACTGGACAACACCTCCCACCCACTCCATGACGTGCTGGCCAGTCACAGGAGCACACTCAGTGGGGGACTGAGATTACCCATGATGCACCACTCCTCCATCTAATAGGCTGTAAACACTGTAATAGTTACACCTTTTTGCACACGCTCTTTTCTTACTCGCTAATGTTGCTCTCAACTTTCTTGATATTTATCTATAACCACCTCTGTCAATCATTGATATTTATTATTGAGTGATTGGTATATATTGTGCTATTTCTTAAATTTGTAAATCTGTAACATATTGTATTGTTAAATAGTTTGTTGTCTGTTTTTGTTACTGTACAGGAGCAACTGTAACCCACATTATTTCCTTAGGGATTAATAAAGAATTCTGATTCTGAGTACAACAGCAAATCAGAATAACTTGTATTTATGTCCAATTTCTAGAACTGACCTCAAAATCTGCAGTTGTTCAGAAATGGCTTCATTAACCTTCTGGAATAGTATTCTGAAGTTCCAAGACCTTAGAGATATTGTAAATCTGAAAACTCCTTAAAAAGGGGCATGGGGTTTATGGAGAGGGCTATGAGCACATTGTGGCATAACTTTTATAAGTTCCTTATTTATTAGGGACTTCGTCTTGATCCCAACCATGGATACTGCCTCTTAAAAGCAGTGAAAAAAGGAGCCAAAGCATAATCAGACAAATAAGGAAAGCTGTGCTTCAGTTAATGATTCGACCTAAGAACACCTGCGTGTATGAATATGGCTTTTGTCCTTTAATAGTTTAATTGTCACTTTAGTTATTTCTGCAAACAGTGAGCTGAATAATGCAGTACTGTACAGCATGCTTTGTTACACATGTCACAGATCGGTTTGTGCTTTCTGTAACTTTATCTCTTCTTTACCTTCTTCGGACCTCAAGGATCGTGTGGAGGTGAATGGAGTTCATCTTAGAATCATCAACCTTGCTCTGGAGGATTCTGGCATGTACCAGTGTGTGGCTGAAAACAAGCATGGCACCATCTACTCGACTGCTGAGCTCAGGGTCCAAGGTAGATAGAGACTTTTCATTCTCGAGCCAAGTAGTCAAGTTTTTATTGTCAACCCAACAATATACACTCAAGTACACAGTCGGGTGAAATATCGTCCTCCTATATCAAAGGTGCAGACTGTACAATGAAAGAAATTAAAATACATACGTACAACTATACAGAAACAAGATAAACTACGAATAAGTACAACAGTGTTGTGCTTGAATAGAAATAGAGTAAGAATTAGTGATGGGAATTCCAGCTCTGGCTCTTTCGGCTCCCAAACTGGCTCTTCAGGTTGTTTTGTTGCTTTAATTAATTTATTAT
>NW_005187658.1:135654-149190 GCF_000239375.1 Pundamilia nyererei | reverse complement strand
GGTAACAAAAGCTCCACACTGCCCCCTAGCATCCTGGAGCACTTCTGTTGTGTTTTGGAGGTTTCACATGCTTCGGAGTTTGTACGGGCTTTGTCTCTAGGGGCCACCGTAAGTATACTTTTATTTATTTACTCCACATAAAATGCAATAAACAAATTATAAAATACAAAGACCAACTATTTACATTTCAACTTTTAACTATTTAAATTTTCAGCCTTTTCCTTTTAAACTAATTAAAAGTGAAACAACACAAAACACTGCAAACCACAACACAATAAAAATACAAATTATAATATGCAAAACAAAAGGAAGATGCACAGAGGACAGTGAGAGGAAAGTGTTATGTAGTCCAAAGAAGTGTGTGTGGAGAAGAGAGTCCAGTGTGGAGGGGGGCAGCATGGAGCCGGACTGCTTGGGGGAAAAGCTATTGCACAATCTCGCCAACCTGCTCCTGATGCTGCAGAGTCGTCTTCTGGATGGGGGGAGAAGTAAAAAGTTGGAGGGGGTGGTGATGCGGGTCAGCCATGATGGTAGTGGCTTTATGAATGCAGCATGAGGTATAAATGTCCAGTAGGCTGGGTAGAGAGCTGCCAACAATGTGCTCCACACAATCCTCTGGAGGGGTCGAACACAGTTCCTTTGCTCAGTGTGATGGATCTTGTATGTCCAACCTGAGATCCATTGATCGGTTTGTGTGGTATGTGAGCTGTAGTGGGTCCAGTTTGGTCTGATGGTGGTGTTTTTAAAGCACTGTGGCACAACAGCTTGGCTCAGGGAGATGTTGAAAATGTCCGCTGGTTGGCACAGGCTCTGAGCACACGTCCAGATATATTGTCTGGTCCAGTAACTTTTTGTGGGTTGACCCCAGCGAGAGTCCTTCTCACTGACTGTCACTGTCTCAGCATTCTCACTTATGTCTGTGTGATAGACACAGATACCTGTTTCTTTAGTTACTGGCCCATAAATAGGACTCTTGTTACTTCAATCTATTCTACTTTTACCTGTAAAAAGGTGTATTGATAATTCCTAAAGACAACATAATAAAAGCATGCCATTACGTGTAAAAAAACGTATTTATTTTTCTTTGGATTAAAACAAACAGGAGATACAATTGACAGCAATGCACCACTCTCTTTTGTTCCCCTATCCTTGTGTGTCTCTTCCTTTCAGTTCAGGCTCCAGACTTCCGGTTGAATCCAGTAAGGAAGCTTATTCCAGCAGCTAGAGGGGGACAGGTGATGATTGATTGTCGCCCTCGAGCTGCCCCGAAGCCCAGTCTGTTCTGGAGTCGTGGAACAGAGTTGCTCACCAACAGCAGCAGGTATTTCCCTAGCTAAGCCTGTGTTACAGTTCATACCACAGTGTAAACAGCATGTATGGTCAACTACCATGGTCAGTAAAGTCGATCCTAGCACTGATTGTTTTGTGCACCCTCATGTAGCATCTCAGGCCAAAGTGTGATGCACACAGATGGCTGCAAAAGAACATTGGCTGCTTGGTCTTTCATTTTTGTAAGCTTCTATTCCATGAATAGTACAAGAACAACTGAAAGCAGTCTCACAGCTAGCTGAGGCCTGTTCCCATGCTATTCTATGATAAATGACACAGATAAAATATCTGTTGTTCCAAGCACTGAACTCATTGATTTGTATATTATTATTTTTAATGGAACTTTCAACACGAGGTCCAGAGAGATGTTGTTGCAAGTAAAGGAGTCTATCATACCAGTCAGAGTAGCCAAGTATATATAACCTATACTTAAAAAACAATATATAGACAGAGACAGTTTTGTTAATTTTAAGTTTTTGGAGATGGTAGACAATATACAAAATTGGCTGTAATAACATAACAATTCATATAGTACATTTGTTAAATACCTTGAATTTAAATTTGAAGTGTGCACTTACCGTATTTTCTGCAATATAAGGATTATATATATATAAAATCCTTTAATTTTCTCAAAGATCGACAGCGCACCTTATGTATGAATTCTGGTTGTGCTTACTGACCTCAAACTGATTTTATGTGCTACACGGCGCTCAAAAATCTGTCAAAAATGTTTTAGTATGACTTTGCTAAGCTACGAAGCCGCACCGCTTGATGGATTGTTGGAGCATTACAGCTACTGTAGTCAGGAGCCTCGCGGAGTGATCAGGGTCCTAAACGCCGTCTCTTCAGGTCCTAAACTCCTTCTTCTTGAGGTCCTAAAGTCAAACGAACACTGAGAAGTAAAAACAGTCTAAATTCTTCCATCTGTAATAAAATCATCAGTGTTGCTGCTTTACCAGGTGTAACTATTAAGTTTAACATGCAGGCATCCATGAAAACAGAATTTATTAAATATAACAGAGTTAGACGTTAGCAGGAAGTTAGCTCGCTAGCTTCCACCTAAACATGTTCTGACTGAGAGGTTTCTGAAATAATTCAAACGTACAGCTCTGCTATCACTTCCAACATAAATGAAGACAGGAAACTAAACAGCAGTGACGTTTGTAGGGTTAGTGAAGTTGGGCTAGCTGGTTTATAATGATGTGCTACGTGATCGCTAGCTACACAGCTATGTTAGCATAACATAAACAGTGAAGCTGGAGGACGAACACTAACACTTTTCCACTTATAAAAGTTAACGTGAAGGTTCCTGATGGTTAGAGACAAATGCAATCGCATGGCAGGATGCTGTAAACGGACCAAACTTCAGTCAGAACAACTGAGATAATTCATCCACAGTACGAGGTTAGTCATTAATATACTGCAACAACATGGGAATAGAGCAGCTGTGAGAGAATTCAACATTAATGAATCAATGGTACAGAAGTGGAGGAAGCAAGAAGAATGAGCTGAGTAAAGTTTGATTTATCTGACTGCTTTGTTTGCTTAATGCTCATAATCAGGTGCACCTTATGTATGAAAACAGACCCGTTCATTGACAGTCCACCTTATAATCCGGTGCGCCTTATGGTCCAAAAAGTACGGTAGATTACATATTGATTGTTTGATTTAAAATTCACTTTAGTGGTGTACATTTATACACCTAATGATATATGTAAGTTTGTCATTCTTTCAAAAACTCATCTGCAAATGGTGTGAATTCAAAGTTGTTTGGCTACAATAATAGCAGACAAACTTTAAACCCTAGAGCTTTAAATCTAAAACCAGTCCCAGGGATTGAAGCCCTAGTGGGGGTTGTCCCTTAAGAGTGTTGTTGACCTGTTTTAATCATGTGCCTCATTACATGAGCCAAGGTGTGAAAAAAGGCGTGGGTCATTACCACCAGGGGTTGGATGTTCCTGGTGACCAATTTCTTAGTTGACTAAATGAGGAAAAACATTTGAGTCTGAAACTAAGAAATACTAAGAACAATTTAATGGACAATGTCAAAATATAATAACAAAGGCATTTAAAAAAAAACGAGTAATCACGTTCCGCTATAATGCTTAACTGTGCAGCACCTCGCATCGTGCATTATGATCATTGTTCATAATGAGCATGTTAGCATGTTATACTCTAATTCCCAAAGAATGTACTCCTCATTGGCGAGTACAAAACTAGAACTCAACATCACAGTGAGGTCAAATATCAGCTCTCTGACGTTTATATGTATTGCACAACAGCACTTGCCAAAAAGCATTCAACTTCAGCATATGGAACAATGTATGTGCCTCCCATGAAGAAGAAAAACACTCAAAATAAACCAATGTTAACATATAAACCAATGTTTTCATATTATTATATGGTGTTATGTTTGTGCCTGTATACAAACATTGCATTTTGGGGAGAAAATTAATTTGAGCAAAGAAAAGTTTAATTTGAGCGTACGGCAGGGCAGTATGGCCAAAAATATTTATCACGATATATATTTGGAAATTTGCGATAACGATATAACTGACAACATAATTGACGTGAGACAAAATACTTTACAACTCCACAACTTTATTAGTGCAAAAAAACCCATCAATGTATTTTCACTGAAACAAGCAGCTGTTTTCTTCAGTAAAAATATAAAAATGTAACAGTGCAAATGCAAATTCCTCACTAACAAAAGGCATTTCCAGTAAAAACTGGCAGACATATCCTCAGCATAACCATGTATAACATCCACAACACTTAAAAGACTGATAAGTCTCGTACTGACTGTTGCGTTAGGTGACTTAAGTAGGTCACATGGTGGGAGAAGGGCTCACAGTGGTTTCACCTGAAACCTCTGGTGGAAATGACACCTTGGCTCATGTGATGAGGTAAATGATAAATAGTATCGACTAAAGGGTCAACCCCTCTAGAGTTTAAATACCTGGGACTCTTAAACATTTGGTTTTAGCACTGAACACACCTCTTAGGCGAGGAAAGAAATGTCTTCACGAACCTTTAAGAAGTCCAGTCGCTGTCTTTCTTTCTTTCTAAGCTCCGTAGACAACTTGGAATAAGTTAAGTTTTCCATGTACAAACACATACAATGTTTTAGATTAAATTAAGGGTTATATTGTACTGTGTCTTTTCTCAGAATCGCAGTAACTCCAGATGGCATCTTGTGGATTTATAACATCAGCAGAGCAGATGAAGGAAAGTACACCTGCTTTGCTGAAAACTACCTCGGCAAAGCCAACAGCACTGGACACCTGTCTGTGAGAGGTACACAACTCAACAACTCAGCCATAAGTAACAAACAACCTCATGCCACATGTCAGTGAGTTGAAGCCTTTGTTCCTATTGCTAGTCGCTATAATCATCTCAAAGTCGAGATAAGCTTAACTGTGCACTTTGGATTGCTTGTGTTCTCTTCTGACACACGTCCATGAATTAATTATTTCATTGAAATGTAATTATGTTTGAAAACGCATTCTCGTAAATTAATAGAACTGAGTGGTCCTGAACCTTCGACTGTATCAAGCATGAACGAGACAATATATAACATTCAGACTCTGATGAATGCAAAAGGAGGAACTCAGGGTTCACTGTCTTAATCAAACTTAGTTTTGGCATGGAGACTGGAGGAGCCACAGATCAACCCACCAATTCAAAAAAGTGTACGTGAACTGGAGACTGCTGGAACACCAGTGTCCCTGTAATGAAAGGATATGAGTCCTCTAGTCCAGCGGTCTCCAACCTTTTTTGAGCCACGGACCGGTTTATATCCGACAATATTTTCACGGACTGGCCTTTAAGGTGTCGCAGATAAATACAACAAAATAAAACTAGTACAGAAAAAAAGAAGATTTATTCATAACACACGTGAAAAGACCCAGGAAAACCGAGTTAACGATAAAAACAATAACAAAATAACGCTGAAAACCGATAAAAACCCTGAAAACCATACATTTCACACCTGAGCCTCAACTCTCGCGGCCCGGTACCAAACGACTCACGGACCGGTACCGGTCCGAAAACCGGGGGGTTGGGGACCGCTGCTCTAGTCCCACAGTGGTTGATTGTCTTGTGTTCACTACTGCGGCTCCTCCGAAAAAGAAAGCCTCCAATCAGAATTATTTGACCTGGTGACCTTAAATGCGCACCTTAAGGCAGATAGCTGTTAACATGTTTGTTTATCCACCCTGACGAATCACCAGTAAAACACTTCTTCTTTTGATTACTATTTATTAAAGCATTGAATAATTAAAATGTATCATGTACATGGAACTGGTCTGTTTAGAAAACCACAGGCGTAAAACACTCAGTCTTCCCAAAAGAGAGTGACCCCCTGGCAGAGTTTTACATGAGAACGTGCATCTGTCTATCTAACCGGTTCAATCTGGTGGGGAGAAGCTGCTGGTACCAGTTATCATGTCTACATCTGCCCCACACATTCTTACATTTTCACTGATATTTCTGCAGGTTTCTACATAATTATTCAATCAGTAAAAGATTTTTAATTATATTAATCCCAAATAATAATCAAACCCAACAATACCCCTCCAGATAAGCTGGAGAGGAAATGGTGTCTCATTTATTTAGAAGTTCTTCATTTATCCTGGAAAAAACGAGTTTGTTTGTCGATTTAAAAAACGCCCTCTGTAAGGCCAGGACATGTTGCACCGCTGACTGAAGAAAACAAGAAAGCATTTGAATGGTACACAAGAACATCTATGAATACATTTTCCAAACTGTCAGACTTGTTTATTTTTTATTTTGGTATCTTCAGACATTTGGACAAGGTCTTGCTAATCAGAACTATTTACCCCCTCACAGATGCCACCAAGATCACGCTGGCCCCTTCTAATGCCGACATAAATCAGGGCGAGAATGTGACGCTCCAGTGCCATGCCTCCCATGATGCAGCTATGGATCTTACCTTCACATGGTCTCTCAATGGTGTCCTTTTGGACCTGGAGAACTCTGCTGGGCCTTACCATCGGGTGGAGGGGGTGAGTCCTATAATGTTTGTGCTGAAAAGAAGGTTCTTGCGAAGATACTGCAGCTTGCCTACCAATCGGAAGGATGGTCGATCGATCTCCAGCTCCTCCTGTCTCTGTGTCAAAGTATTCCTGGGCAAAATACTGAAGCATGAGTGTGTATGCTTGGATGTATGTGACCTGTAGTAGAAAGAACTCTCAGTATTTAAATGGAGTGCTATATTAGTACCAGTGCAGGTTTGAAAGCCTGCAGAAAATTCTGATTTGGTAACTTCTATCATTCACTCTTGAGACTGTGATATTTAACTTTTAGCTTCATCAAGGTTTCAAGACACTATCTCTACTTTCAAGATTAGGCTTCAAACTTTCCTTTTTTCTAAAGCATATAGTTAGGGCTGGACTCCTTAGGAATCCTCCCTTAGTTATGCTGCAATAGGTGTAGGCTGCCGGGGATTCCCATGATGCATTGGGTGTTTCTTCTTCACTCACTATGTATTAACAGACCTCTCTGCCCTGAATCATATCAGTTATTAACCTCTGTCTCTCTTCCACAGCATGTCTTTATCCTGTCTTCCTTCTCTCACCCCAACCAATCACAGCAGATGGCCCCGCCCCTCCCTGAGCCTGGTTCTGCTGGAGGTTTCTTCCTGTTAAAAGGGAGTTTTTCCTTCCCACTGTCGCCAAAGTGCTGCTCATAGGGGGTCATATGATTGTTGCGTTTTCTCTGTATGTATTATTGTAGGGTCAACCTTACAATACAAAGCACCTTGAGGTGACTGTTGTTGTGACTATATACATAAAATTGAATTGAGTTGAACTTAGACAGCACAGAAAATAGCAGCACAAATTTCAGTTTTGAGTTTTTATTGGTGCTTTAGACTAACCCTAACCCTGTGCCATGGCGAGTAGCACTGTTACCTCGCAGAATGAAGGTCCTAGGTTCAAATCCGTCATCTGCCTGGAGTTTGCATGTTCTTCCCGTGTTTGTGTAGGTCCTCCTTTTGGTAGCTAGCTTCTTCCCACAGTCTGAAGACATGCCATTAGTAGTTAGGTAATTGGTGAGTCTAAATTTCCCATGAGTGTGAATGGTTGTGTGACAAACTGGTCACCTGTTAGCTACCTGTCCTCAGTGAGGAGAGCTTTAAAAGCAGAGCCAAAGGTGATTAGTAAAATCAGATTGAAACCATTCCAGTGCAGTCCCTCTGATGCCCACTAAGTCCTACAGCCAGGAGATAAGGACACCATAATATATGATATCAAAAGCAGAACCAAGGTCTAAAAGTACTAAAGCAGCAGATTTCCCGGAGTCAGTAATAGTTAAGAGGTCATTTCAGAATTTTAATTGCTGTGATGTGCTTTCCATCTTGATGCATGCTCAGTCATCCATGTTCCAAAGGTTGATTCAGTTCATCAGGGCGTCGCGTTTTCACTCATCAGGTGATGTCTTCAGTCTCAGCTGACTGCAGCTTTCAATCTTATAAACAGGACATTTGCACAGTGACTGAAACCAGCCCACTGAAGGAACAATGGGCTGGGAGGTCAGTTTCACGATCAATCATATGCAGACGGTGAGTAAGGGGGGACATTGATGATGTACTGTAAACCAGTGCATATGGATCAGCTTGACACATCCACAGAAGCACAAACTGGGTGTCACCAGATGTAGCGCCCAGTGAAGCAGAAGAATATCACATCAAGTAAATGCAGTTATCCCAGCTGGGAGGGCACCCAACGAAAGCTCCAGGCCGTCCAGGAGAGAAGGACAACTGCTGCCTAAGACAAAACCCTTAGTGATCCCTTGTAGCCCCTTTTCCAGTCGTTCATACTCAGATTGCTTGGATGAGTGACATTTTTTGAGGGCTAAATCCTCCCCTTGGCAAATTCTGGCTGTCACCATATCACCTGTCCCGAATTCAAGATCCAATTTAGGATAGGCTTTCAATTAGAACCTGCAAGCTTCTATTTCTGTTCATAATGTTCCATGGCCACATTTCAAAGCTCATCACTAAAGAAATATATAGGCAGGAAATGTGTGCCTTTGGTGTTTTCAGCTCCTCTTTTCCACAAATGGACCGCTGACCCGCAGTCCATCCTGTTTCTGTGCTTTCTCTTCTTCTACGTATGGTTTCTGCTTTTCCTGTTCCTAAGGCACTCAAATCTTAAAGTCAGGGTAAGTCAACATAAAGCTGGCATTCAAGATGGTGTTATCAAAGTCTCGTCTGTTTTAAGTCACATTTGTGCTCCTGTTAACAAGTGCTTCATCCTCTGAGCTGCATCAGCCTCCATCTCTTTATGCTGTCCATTCACCATCCCGGTCTCCAGAGGCCCTGCAACCTTCTCGCAGGCCCTCCTCTCTCTCTAGCCTTTCTGCACTCTCATACTTGCCTCCCTCCTGATCTATGCCAGCCCTCCAGCCTGGTCTCAGGCTCTCACACTCGCCTCTCTGCTGGCCCGCTTTGGCCTTCCACCTTGAATGCAGGATCTCACACTCGCTTGCTTATCATGGAAACACAAAGACTTTAGATGCAACTGAAAAGCCTATTAAACCTTCCTGCAGAGAGATTTTCCAGGTGACGCTATTTCTGAGAATTGATTGGTCAGTAGGCGGTGATTTCATGCCTAGTCTGCTCGTCTGAGTTTACACTGAAGTTACTGGGATAAGCCAAAATCCAGGCCTCTGGTCACACATGTTAGGGTAAATGAATCCAGATTGTTCCTCCAATTAAATGCTAGCAAACATTGCATGTAGCTTCAGTCTAAATAAATAGGTTACACACACAGATCTATGCTTGTTAGAAGGACGCAGTGAATGTTAGTTTGAGCTTTGAAGTATTTGTGGATAATCATAATAAAAAAGGAATATCACCAGAATCCTTTCATTTTTTTTAAACAGGGCTTTGATCGTGAAACGTGCAGGTGTGGCGGAAGTTTAATTAACAAAGTCCACAGACACAGTCAGCTGTAATCGACACCTTTATTCTGGTGTGGATGAGAGCGAGTGGGCCTTCAGCAGGGCGCTGCTACGCTGGTCCCCCCCAAGGTGCCAAGAACAAAAGGCTCCACCATCTGTTTAACCCGATAAACGGTGCCTGGATGTCTCCAACTGTCTCACGACCGTGTGCAATAAACACATATGTGATATAATCAATAAATAGGTATTTCCATCACACAGATTTGCAGTGACCCAGTCTGTTCAGTCTTTGGTTCACAGCTCGACAGCTTATCTGAAACAAGCGTGACAGAAAACTGCTGCTCCATGAAAATGTAGTTTCACCTGAATTTATTTTGTAAAGAAACCAAAATTCCAAAACACTGAAAGAAACTATCCGGTTGTTCAGGGATGACACGACGAATCCTACTTCCGGGCCTAAAGTAGTCTGCGTTTAATATGGCTTTTGTGTTGTTAACATGTTTAATGTTATGTATTTTCTTCTATTTAATCTCAAAAAGCTCCTAAAACAGTCAGTGATCACCGTTGACCTCCCTCGGCTTTTATTACCGCTAATCATTTATTTAAGCTCAGTGTTTAAAACCTTAGGATGTAACTACAGCCCAGCCCATGCAGCAGTATATGAATGACTAACCTCGTATTGTGGATGGATTATCTCAGTTGTTCTCCTGGCTGAAGTTTGGTCCTTTTACAGCATCCTGCCATGCGATTACATTTGTTCCTGACCACCGAGAACACTCACGTTAACTTTTATCCAGTGGAAAAAAAGTTAGCTTGTTTATATTATGCTAACATAGCTGTGTCGCTAGCGGTCACGTAGCACATCATTATATACCAGCTAGCCAAACTTCAGTAACCCTACAAACGTCACTGCTGTTTAGTTTTCTGTCTTCATTTATGCTGGAAGTGATAACAGAGCTGTACGTTTTAATTTGTTTCCAAAACCCCGCAGTCAGGACATGCTATATTGTATTTAGATAGAAGCTAGCGAGCTAACACCCTGCTAACTTCTAACTCCGTTAAATGTCATAAATTCCGTTTTCATGGATGCCTGGATGTTAAACTCAATTGTTACACCTGGTAGAGCAGAACGCTGATCATTTTATTAAAGATGAAAGACTTTAGACAGTTTTTCAACTCTCAGTAATGCCACAGTGATCGTTTGATATATGGACCTGCAGCGGAGTTTAGGCCCAGACACGGCTAGTGACGTCAGACTGAACAACCGGATAACAATAAATAATAATAGATTTTATTTATAGGCGCCTTTCAGACCCCCAAGGTCACCTTACAGTAGCACGTAAACAATACCATAAAAAACATAAGAAACATGTATAAATAGCAAACATGGCAGATAAAATTTAGACATAAACAGTCATAAAAGTATAAAAGCAAATATAAAAACTGAGCAGGTAAAAATGGCCTAAGACAGATCAGGTGTATGCAATTCTAAACAGATGGGTTTTGAGTAGTGATTTAAAAGTGGTGAGACAGTGTGTGGTCCGGAGAGCAAGTGGAAGTGCATCCAAAGTCTCGGGGCAGAACAACTAAAGGCTCTGAGTCCAATGGTAGTCAGGCGAGCAGGTGGAACTGACAGAAGGGAAGCTGAGGAAGAGCGGAGTGTACGGAGGGGCGAGGATGTGTGGAGAAGATCGGATAGATATGGAGGAGCGAGGTTATGAAGCGCTTTGAAAGTGAGAAGCAGGATCTTGACACGGAGGTGAACTGGGAGCCAATGGAGCTGTTTAAGAACTGGTGTTATATGTTCAGTGGATCTAGTTCTGGAAATAATACGAGCAGCTGTATTTTGAACCAACTGCAGTTTATGGATGATTTATGAGGTAAACCATAGAGAAGAGAATTACAGCAATCCAGACGAGATGTGACAAGAGCATTGACAAGTATGGCGGTACTGTGAGGTGTGAGTGAGGGACGAAGACGGTTAATATTACGGAGATGAAAGTAGGAAGACCGAGTGATATTATTTATATGTGCTGTGAAGGACAGAGTGCTGTCGAGGATGACACCAAGACTCTTAACCTGAGGGGAGGGTGTGACATCAGAGTTATCAATGGATAACGAAAGACTGGTTGGAACTGGAGTCAGTTTTGATCTGGAGCCTATTAAAATTCTGTTTTATTGCCATTAAGTTTAAGAAAGTTGTGAGAAAACCAGAGCTTGATTTCACTTAAACAGTCAGAAATTGATGTGGGTGGGAGAGTAGCTGTGGGTTTGGAGGACAGGTAGAGCTGGGTGTCATCTGCGTAGCAGTGAAACTGGATGTTATGCTTCCTAAAAATATTACCTAGGGGTAGGAGATAGATGATAAAAAGTAAAGGACCCAGGACAGAGCCTTGGGGTTCACCGGAATTAACTGGAGTAGATGCTGATCTGTGAGGGAGTAACTGAACAAACTGTGAGCAGCCAGAGAGATAAGAGGTAAACCAGGCGAGTGCTGTACCATTGATGCCAATAGATGCTAATCTGTGAAGAAAGATGCGGTGGGAGATAGTGTCAAAAGCTGCTGTAAGGTTGAGAATGAAGATGGAGATGAGTCCAGAGTGAGCTGCAAGCAGAAGATCATTGGTGATTTTTATTAGACATGTTTCTGTGCTGTGACATGAGCGGAAGCCGGACTGAAACTGTTCGTACAAGTTATTTCCAGTGAGATGACGATGAACCTGTGCAGCCACTATCTTTTCAAGAATTTTTGCTAAGAAAGGGAGATTTGAAATTGGCCTGAAATTATTTAGATTGGAGGGATCTGAACCGTTCTTTTTTAGTATGGGAGTTATTATTGCAGTCTTAAGGGAAGAAGGAACAGAACCAGATATAAGAGAGGAGTGTACGATATTAGCAATCAGTGGGGCAAGAGACGGGAATGAGAGTTTGACCAGAATTGTCAGCAGTGGATCAAGTTTACACGATGACGACTTTAAGTTTGTAATTATGGAAGATGGCTGAGTTATTGTGGGAAGTTCAAAATTGGACAGAGAGGATGACAGCTGAGAAGGACAAAAAATGCAGATACATTTGACCATATCACAGGACGAGGGCAAGTGTTGATGAAGATTCTCAGTCTTGGTGTAAAACAAGTCCATAAATTTGTTGCAGACTGGCAGAGTGTGTATGTATGGCAAAGGTATCTGGGGGTTTAACAGTATTGTGTAATGTAGAAAACAAAGTGCGAGTGTTTCTGTCAGCGGATTCAATAACAGAGGTGTAGTAAGCAGATTTAGCATGATGAATAGCTTCTTTATAGTGTTGTATATGACTGAGATACATATCCTTGTGAATAGTAAGTCCTGTTTTCCTGGAGAGACGTTCCAGGTGGCGTCCAGTAGCTTTAAGTTGGCGAAGTTCAGATGAGTACCATGGTGCAGAGCGAGAGAAAGAAACAGTTCGAGTTTTTTGGGGAGCCAAGGTATCTAAGAGGTTGATAAGTTCATTGTTATAGTGAGATAGCAGGTCGTCTATGGAAGCTGAGGCATCAATGGTAGGTAAGTTATTAATGCCATGGGAAAGAGCTGATAGATCAATGCCCCTAATATTTCTAAAAGTAATTGAGCGGTTTTGTTTATTTTTGTATAGTGGGAGACTAACACTGAATAAAACTAATTTATGGTCTGAAAGAGGCCAAAACAGCACAGTTCTTAGGGGTGACACCAATGCAGCAAACAAGATCCAAAATGTGTCCTTTGGAGTGTTTGGGAACGTTCATATATTGGTGTAAGCCAAAATTGTCCAGACAGCATATAAAATCTCTTGTGGCTGAATTTGATGTGTTGTCAATGTTAAAAGCAGTAGTATATTTGGAGATAAGAGCAGGGTTTCAGCGAGAAAGTTAAAAAGTCAGAGTTGATTTTAGGTGGACTGAACTGCTATAGGCGATCTAGTTACTTCATTAATGAATATAACGGTGGCATAACTCACAGGTATATGCTTTTAAATGAGATTAATGTCTATTTCACGTCCCTGCTCCTTACATTTAACTGTTTCATGAAAGTTGATGTAATAAGATGTTGCTATAAAGGTCTAGCTCAGGGGTCGGCAACCTGCGGCTCCGGAGCCGCGGCTCTTTAGTCCTTACACTGCGGCTCCACGTGGCTCCAAGTATTTAGCTGAAGTGTATTTTATTTATGTTCTTTTATAACTTGTAGTTCTAAATTGAAAGATTATTGTGATATTAAAATATAAAAATAAAATTATATTCTATTATTATCGCTCAAAATAAGCGTCACA
>NW_005187658.1:125623-128822 GCF_000239375.1 Pundamilia nyererei | reverse complement strand
GTGTGTGTGTGTGTGTGTGTGTGTGTGTGTGTGTGTGTCTCTGTGTCTGTGTGTGTGTGTGTGTCTCTGTGTGTGTGTGTGTGTCTCTGTGTGTGTCCTTTCAGAAGGAAAACACTGGTGACCTGTTGATTGTGAGGGCTCAGCTGAGCCAGGCGGGGACGTACGTGTGCACAGCTCAGACCGTGGTGGACAGCGCCGCAGCCTCAGCTAAGCTGGTGGTTCGAGGTGAAACAGCTGTCCTCTGATGTCATACTCTCACTACTCTGCATTTACATAATAAGGCCTGTTTGGTTTTGCTATATAAAACCCTGTGAGGTGACTGTTGTTGTGATTTGTATAAATAAAGCTGAATTGAACTGAACATAGATTATAATGCTTGTGAGCATGAGTTTTAGATCACACTCAGAACACTGCCAAGCATTACCTGTGAGGGTCCCGTCTATGGACTCGTGTGATGTTTAAGCTAACACTGCATGGGAAGACAGCTTCAGGGCAAAGAGACCCATATGATAGCTTTCTGTTTTAATGAAAGCAAATGTAATTAAACTCACATAGTAGTTTTAAAAAAAGATGAAACTGTAGTTGTCACACTCATGTTTTTCAAAGACAGCACTTTATTCTATGCACTAAAGCCGCCTGTGTTTATTAAAGGCAACTCAAAGGTTTGGAAAGCTGCTGGACAAGAATAATCACAGAACAATGATAAGATGGGCAGTCACACTAAAGCAAGAAGATAATAGGAGGTGGATTTGCAAAGGAGTAAAGGGATCACAGGTTTTACTGGGGAGTAGCTCAACCTATACAGCTGTAATAAGTCTGGAGTTAGCATAGCGCCTCCTGGTGTTAAAGTAAGGATTTGGCATCTACGTAGCAGTAGGCAGACATCTGACATTGTGTGACGTGTGTTATGGTAAACCAACTTTTACTGCTTTACTCTGTCGATGTGGAGATTGTGTCATATGTTGAAACTTGTCTCTGGTTTGAACAGGACCCCCGGGACCTCCTGGAGGTTTGTTGGTGAAGAACGTGGCTGAGACATCAGTGGAACTCAGGTGGAGCCGTGGTTACGATAACCACAGTCCTATCGGCAAATACGTCATCATGGGCCGCTCTCCTCTGTCGTCTGAGTGGAGGAAGATGAGGACAGGTGTGTGTGTCTTTAACCATACACCTGAACAAAAGGAGTATTCTTGTTGTGCTTCTAGTAATAACAAAACCAACAATACAATGATAACAAGAATGCAGCAAAAGGATTTCATTCTCACGGAGTTTTTATCGATTGTTCTGAGATGTCAGGCTGATGTTGGTGTTCTCAGCTTTTTCATCACATCCCTGCTCAGAGACTCAGTCAGTCAGCAGCACACACTCCAGCCTCTCCAACATTGTTATAAATAACTCTGTTTTCTCTTCTGTATTTGTCATTTATCAGGTCTTGTAGATAACACACTGAGATGTTTGTCAGGACAGTTTTTACTGGAACTAAAAACTGTTGGAATTAAATGTATACAGCCCTGAATCACATGCGTACACATACAGACACTTTATATTTGAAGGTAAAGACCCAGAGAAAACCCCAACAAACAGATGAGCCCCTGTTAGCAAGCCCTCCGTGACAACAGCGAGGAAACCTGCAGCAGAGCTGAGGGCAGACTCACACTGTGAAACAGGGAATAATGCTGACGATGAAACTCAGACGGACGTGTAGACGTACAGGACGAGTGAAGATAGTGGCGATTCAAACATGTTGCTGTCCGTCTGCATGTCAGACTTCTTTAACACGCTTCTGATGGAAGCGCATGCATGAAACCTGTACAGCATTAGTATCAGTATACTCACACACTCATCGGGTCGGGTTGTTATTAAAGTGAACTGGGTGTGTCTGTGTTCATACATTAGCACAGTGTTGGTCAGTAAAACTTTCCTATCAGTGTTTTTGATTGAAATAAACGTGTCACTGTGCACCAGATCCAGTGAACATTGAAGGAAACGCAGAGTCAGCTCGTGTGACAGGACTGATTCCCTGGACGGATTATGAATTCCAGGTTATCGCCAGCAACATCTTGGGCAGTGGAGAGCCTAGCATGCCTTCCCACATCGTTCGGACACTGCAAGCAGGTAAGTTGCACATTTGAGGTAGTTTGGACAGCTGTTCATGAACCAGATGTTTACATCAGAACCAGCTGGTTCGGAGCTGCCTTAGTTCTTTCTGGCACAGGTTCACCATGGTTCCTCTGGCCCGTACTGATATCGTAGCATCTTGCAGTTGATTTGTCAGCTCCTGTCACATCCCAGAGGACCTCTGTCGGACTGAGATCTGGTGTTACATCATTTGTGTGAAATGAACGCACCCCACGTACTTTTCCTTTCCATCACTCTGACGTCGGGGCAGTCAGCGTTTCAGTCTCTACTCCACACTCTGCGGTCCACTCCAGCCCCAACGTCACTGAAAAAAGGGAGAATCTGATTACTGAGTGGCAGCAGCTGCCCTGGCACCACCCCTCCACTCCAGAGACACCCGCCCCCCAACCCAAGACAGAGAGCTAAATTCAAAGACAACCTGGAACTGAAAAAATTATGTGGAAAGCCAAAATGCCATCTAACTCAAAATGATAGCAGTTTATATGGCTTCCATGTGCTGTGTGTATGCCAATCCGGACATATTCCAAATGCCTGATGGTGTCCTGATCATCTGCTCCCAGGTCTGGACCATCGCTGAGCTCAGGCTGGAAACTCTTAGGTACAGAAACATGTGCAAAAGATGTTGTGTTGGATTGAGGTGTGGTGAGCTTGGAGGCAAGTTCATTGGATCAATTCCTTCATCATCCAGGAAGTGCCTGCAAGCTCTCACATCCTCATGCACCAGGAGGAGCCAGCGTAGGGTCTGACAGCAGGTCCAAGGATTGAGCCGTTGCACTGTAGAGGTCTGTGCATCCTCCTCCCCGGACCATCAAACCGCTCACGTTAAACAGTGTCACAGGCAGTATATATTAGAGATGGACCGATCCGATATTAAGTATCGGTATCGGTCCGATACTGACCTAAATTACTGGATCGGATATCGGAGAAAAATAAAAAATGTAGTCCGATCCATTAAATATCACGAAAGCACCTCACAAAACTCGCAACACGCCGTAACTCACCTCAGAACGTTAGCACGTCGGAGCAGTATGCATCACGTGATAGAGCGGCTGTGGCATGC